>NW_015521721.1:0-1886 GCF_001515645.1 Sinocyclocheilus grahami | reverse complement strand
AAGTTAAGATTAAAACAAGGATTTCCATGTATTTTTTTTTTATCAATCTGTTATCTAATACTTGCTGCAAAGGTGTTGTACTGTCATCTAGTGTTCATAAATGGAATATTCCCTATAAGAAACTATTTCCTATTAGATTTGAAAAAACACAAGTTACCACAAACTGTTTTATGACACATTTTATTTAAAAAACAAGACAAAAGCAAAGTCATAATTCTTCTATATCCACAAAACCATCTGGACCAAACTTTCCTGCCCTCTCGCAGAAAATGAAAAAAATATAAAAAAAGTGTAAGAAAAGGAACATGAGTACAGTGACACTGTTGCTGTATTTATTCTGTGTATGTAAATTATGCGCCCCTGAGTGCTAATCAAACAACATAGTTACCCATTATTTTCAGGTTTTGAAATCCATTATTGTGGCTTAAAGGAAGCCAAATATCCAAGACCAGGTAGATGAGAAGGTGACAACACAGATTCAGACAGGGGTACAGATTCTAATACATTAGACAAAAACACAATACAATGACCTTCCTCTTGCGATTCATAGTCTGCCTATATACCGTACAACTGTACACAGTTGTTGCAGACACATGCAAGAAGAATGAAGAAACATTTGATACTTTTCTAATATCAGTCAACAACTGCATATAAATAAGCATCCCAGAATGTAAAATACTCAAAGGGTTTCTATTACATTATGGCAGGTGTGTTCACTAGCATAAAATGAGACAAAAACAACCAAATGTGTAAAAAGTGTCTAACGAAAGCTAAGGATTGACAGAACACGTAATGATGGCCAACTAAACGAACAATGTCTTAATGACTTATAAATGCAATAATGCAAGAACACCAAAGGTCTTGATTTGTTGATTGAATTTAACAGCATAATCTAAAGGTTAGGTTACAAGTACTGAACAGATAAACAGACCGTTCTCAATCAGCTCAGGGCACAACACAACATTGCAGAACGGGACCAAAATCCTTAAAAAAAAATTTTTTTAAAGCGTATGAAGGCAGGGATGAGTTAGCGAAGAGGACAGTGAATGTGGGACATGGCTAGAAAAACATTTTCTATTGTAGTTCCACCCAACTCCTTCAAACACAGCAGCCCTGACCGATTATCTATTTGATCCAGATGGTTTTTCTGCTTCCCTTTGAGGTGACAGCAAAAGGAAACAGATGAAATACATGTCATACATACAAAATTAAGATCAAAATAAAGAGCATGAAAATAAAGATCTAGTCATTCCGACAGCCACCGGTCTGTTCCTGATACACCTCGATCACATCCTCATCTTCCATTCCCAGCTGAAACAGAGATAAAAGAGAGATACTATGAGCAGGAGCGGGTTGGAGTCAATTCTTTACGCTCTTGTACAGCTAAATGTAGCTTAAAATTGTCGCTTAAAGCAGCTAATTCACCCCAAAATTGAAATTTGATGTGAATCAAAATGGGATGTGAACGATGTGAATAAGTTAATCTATTCATCTGAATAGATTTGGAGAAATTTAGCATTACATCACTTGCTCACTAATGCAGTGAATGGGTGCCTTCAGAATAGGAGTTCAAATAGCTGATAAAATCGTCATGCAGCTTTTTGGGACTTAATATGTTCATTGGTGGACTCGAGCTGTGGGAATTATTGTGATGTTTTTATCAGCTGTTTGGACTTTCATTCTGATGGTACCCATTCACCGCAGAAGATGAATAGTGAGCAAGTGATCCTAATCTGTTCAAATGAAGAAACAAACTCATCTACATCTAGGAAGGCCTGGGAGTGAGTACATTTTAAGCACATTTTCATTTTTGGGTCAACTATTTCTTTAACAATTTGAAGAAAAAAAAAAATGAATAAAATAGTAGTTTGTGTTTTTTTGTTGTT
>NW_015521720.1:0-1887 GCF_001515645.1 Sinocyclocheilus grahami | reverse complement strand
TGTTTAGTGAAGTAACGATGCCTGAGATTGTATGTGCGTTGCTGTAACAGACCGTCCCAGTGTAAACAACTCAACTGAGTTTTGTTGTGTCACACCACATGAGCTGAGTCCAAAATTGCTCTCTATTCTGTATGTGGCTTTCACTATAAATTATGAATTATTAATGAGTGAACAAATGAGCCATTTGTGACACACAAACAGTGCATAACTGCATGTTTACAGTCATGTTTTATGCCTATAATAAGCCATATGACATATTAGTCCCCTGTTTTGCAAAGTTAAGTATTATTTTTAAATTATAAACAATAAATCATAGCTTAATTATGAACCATACATTAATTATGAACAATATATAAATGATTGTAAATATATGTAAACATATTTCAAATATATATTAAAATACCTATAGAGATTTCAGGTTTAAGCGTGTGGAAAAAGGCACGTCCAAAGTTTTTTTTTTTTAAGGTGCTAATGAAAATTTAAGAAGATCAAAGAAAAGTAGTTTAACACACGCTGTTTGTAATTCTACTCTGGCCCTGTTACTGAGGTTGATATTTGTTAAAGGCACAAAGTACACTTTTATTATCACTTTCTAACAAGCTTTGGACAAATTAGAATGCGATTCCCATTCATCAAGTATTGAAAGTCATTTTGATGCAATAAACAAGGAGAATTGCGAATCACAGGAAAATAAATTGCCTTTTGAGGCTCCCATTCAGGTAGCTAAATCTTCAAACATGTCTAATCAACTACAATGTGATCCAGAGATGAGACAGCCACCTTTTAAATCAGTTTGTTAAGAACGCTGGTTGCTCTTTAGCTCCGAACAAAAGATCAAAAATGAGTTTTCTTTTGTCAAGGAGCTTAAAAAATCCAAAAGGCTGACCTTGTTTGCATTTTCTGGAGATTTGGGGAGGGCTTTTGAGGAATGAGACGGAGTGGCAATGCATGCAAGCTGTGGGCGGCTTTTTCCTTTTGTTGTTTGTGAATGTGAACGCCTTTTTAGGGTCAGTCATCATAAGCCACACATTCACTCAAATTCTGCAGGGCGGAAATTCTGAAATAACATTCATCTTTGTTCATGATTGAGGGATTCTGCTTATTTGGATGGTGAGTAATCTTGTATAATTGCTTTTCCAAGTTAAAGTGCCATCGTTTTACCATAATTTCTTTATTTAATGGAGAAAACTTTGATAAAATCAGTTCAAAGACTAAAATTTTGCAATAAAGATGATACCATTTCATCAAAATGCTTCAAGGCCTTTGCTTTTAATAAAAATGTATTTGTGATTTTACAGAAACCTAAACTGAGGGACACTGAGGTTTGCAAACTGAAATGGTGAGTTTTTCAACTTTTTCAAATCCTGACTATAGTTCAGTCAGCACAAACTAATTTTGTCTTTCCCTGCCCTCTCACTGCAAACTTCTCATTCATCGACCCATACCGCATGTCAAGACTTATCGGGTGACATGAAGGTCATGGACACTAACAAAATTGCAAGCACATTAAGCTCTTTTTCATCATTTTTTTTAAGCTCAAGGCAGTACTGACTTATTCTTACTCAATCAATCACAACAGGCCTCTGTCAGACCCAGAAAGCTGCTTCACTACAACGTTTTAGAAAGGCAAATGAAACAGGATGATAACACTGAAATGTGTTTACATGAGAATCAATGTTCATATGTATATTTATATTAGGTTTGATGGAACGTGAGATCTTTGAGTTTATGAATGTAATTATCTTAATATATTGGAAGGAAATTATTCTATCTTCATTTTTTTTTTCAGAATACTGCACGGATGGTCTGGCATGATAAAGGAGCATAATAGTCTATTAATTTCTCCAGAAAATAGAAGAATCTTAATATCCTTCAGGTTTTTTTTTT
>NW_015521719.1:892-1888 GCF_001515645.1 Sinocyclocheilus grahami | reverse complement strand
ACAAGACAACAGACACAAGAAACAAAAACACAAGACAACCAGAGTACTACCCCCTCCCAACGGACGCCTCCTGGCGTCCAATTCCGCCAAACTGATCATAGTTGCCAGATTGAAAGTGCAGGCAGCAGTGGGAGGGGAGGGGCTTGAAGTCAGTCATAAGCGGTTAGAACTGGGCTGGAGCAGACTGTACAGGAGCATCTTCAGAGGTCATGACAGGGAGAGCAGTATACTCCGGGGACAGCCTCCACAGGTGAAACATGACTAGCAGGAACATACTCTGAGGGACTCGTCAGAAGCAGCAGCTAGCCGGTCTGGTATGATCTCAGTGGGCGCCACTTCACTAGCAGGAACAGCCTCTGAGGGACTCGTCAGAAGCAGCAGATAGATGATCTGGTATGATCTCAGTGAGTGTAACTTGACTAGCAGGAACAACCTCTGTGGGCTTAGCAAGACAGGATCAAGGACGGGACAAAACTGACAGGACAGCCTCTTCAGGTGGAACAACTAGTAGGAACATCCTCCGAGGGACTCATCAGAAACAGCCGAGAGCTTGTCTGGTATGATCTCAGTGGGTGTAACTTAACTAGCAGGAACAACATCTGTGGGCTTGACAAGACAAACAGGAACACATCTCCATAGCCATGGCCCAACTGGCAAGGATGGCCTCAGAGGACAGGTAGGAACACCGTCTATGGCCATGACCCAACTGGCAGGAACGACCTCTGTAGGCGTGACAGGACAGGCAGGAACACTTTGTATGGCCTAGACATGACGGGTAGGAACAACCTCAGAAGGCATGATTTGACAGACAGGAATGAGCTCCATGAACTTGACTGGCAGGAACCACTTTGGATCTGACATAACAGGCAAGAACCAGCTCTATGGACTTGACACGACTGACAGGAACAACTTCTGTGGACATGACAGGTAGGAGCATCTCAAATGAACTTGACTGGCAGGATCAACTTCTGAAGGCGTGACATGAAAGGCTGGAAC
>NW_015521719.1:0-654 GCF_001515645.1 Sinocyclocheilus grahami | reverse complement strand
GGTGGAGGGGGATGACAACATATTGATCAGTCAACACAGGGTTAACTGAAGCGGATTTGATTGACTCAGGTGGCTACAATGGCCGGGGTCAACACTGGAATGACTTGACTGCAATCTGGGATGGCCGCATCGGTCTGGATCAACTCGAAAGTCTGGAATTAACTTAACTGACTTGGATAACTGTAGTGGTCTCAGGAATGATTGGAACATACTTGAAGCAAGGATGGCAATCTCAGTGGGCTCAGGAGTGTCTGCAGCTGGTTTAATGGACAGTGGTCTCAGTCGACTCGGACACAACTGGAACAGGCTTAACTTTAGCAAGGATAGCAGCAGCAGCTGTCCGTCAAGCTAGGAGTGTCTGAAACTGGCTTGATGGAATCAGAAAGGGCCACAGCCCAGGAGAATCTGGTACGGCACCAGCTCAGAAAAATGGTACGGACTAGACTGGATCAGGGATAGCTGCAGCAATCTCAGTCAACTCAGGGATATCTGGAACTGACAAGACAGGATTAATGGAGCAGAATTGACTAGATGAGGAAAAACAAAAAAAAAAAAAAACTGGAGTAGTGAAGCTCATCTGCTGGGTCCTGACATTGGCTGGTTCGTAACGTCAGGGATCTGGAAGGAGGACCCAATTGCAGTGAGTGTAACAAG
>NW_015521718.1:0-1888 GCF_001515645.1 Sinocyclocheilus grahami | reverse complement strand
GATCAGTGTGGACAGCACTGACCAGTCCAGCTGGTGCTGCTGATAAGCAGAGCAGGACGTCCAGCAGAGCGCGTCACAGCACCTGTCTGACTATTGTGCTCTGTGAAGGCTGTCAGTTCAATGTACTCTTTAGTGACATCAGGACTAAGAAATTATAAAGAGGAATGTGTGAAACATTTATAAAATGCCAAAGACTAAGTTGCGAGAGGATATTATCCTTTTCAGAAAACTTTTATACTACTATATGTGTAACCGCAAGGAATGGGAGCAAATGGTTCCACATTAAAATACTTACCTAGGCCTAAATGGTAAGTAAGTACTGCCCATTCTGATAAACAGCTCATGTTGAAGTTTCAGAGGCGTTTCTCTAAATATCGGTGGTGGCTTGTCATATAATGTGGTTGCCCTACAATTGCAAAATTGATTAACTGGCTTGTCTTAAAAGTAAACTGTTTTACTAATATTACTATTAGTTATTAATTAAATGTTTATTTATTATAATAAACGTAAATAAAGTATTATCTGATTCTAAATGAACACTAAACATACTCAATATTCCAGTTTTTCCGAAGATCTTCTCTCATTGCATTAGTGACACATAAGTTATTATCCGAGAAACGTCCAAAGAGCTTCTCGTACCTGCCAACAACACAATGCACAGTTCAGACTATTCCCAAACACGGCTCAAAACACACTGTGTCATACCAGGATACTTACCATTTTGCCAACGTAACAATGAAATGATTCTTCCCATGAGTGAGAGCCATTATGGTGTATCCATAGTTGTGCCAGTCTATGATGAACTGGTTTCCCCTGAAACGACTTGCTGCCCATGCCACTGCTATAGCTGGCAGTCCAGGAGGATTCTACAGAATGCACACGTGACTTAAGAGTTTCACTTTAAGACATAATAACATATAAAAATGACTTCATACTTTGCTTAATACAAATACAGATACCTGCATAAGGATATAGCTTTGGTCCTCAATCTTCATCAACACATAGAACAGCTGGAAAGACTGGAATATCACCTTTGAAGCATACCTGAAAATTCTGGGGCCAACTGAGAGGCAAAATGCAATTCACATTATTTATATCAGAATGATTGAGCATGGACTTTTGTGCTTTCTTTCTGTGTATATGTTTATATTACCTGTAAGTCCCTTTAGTTCTGAAATGGGAAGTATGTCTATCCTGTCATCCTCAATAATGTCTTGATGAGGTTTACTACCTATGTGAGCAACATGCCAGTGTTAGAGGTGCTAAAAATCAGCCCTGTGACCTGTATATGTAATGTATATCGAAGTGATTTAGTTTATTAGCATGCCTTGCATTCAAACATGGGGGAATATTCGACATCATGCATAAAATCAAATAGTGATGCAATATGAAGTGCATGCGTTAAAATGCATATACCAAGGAAGCCAATTAGGGTGACACTGTATCCGTGTCTGCTGAGAGAGAGCGCATGATACTGCATGCGAGGACTGCGCCCTATATCTCCCAGCACCAACACGCAAACGTTCAAATGTGCAAGTTCATCTCGTCCCTTTAATCCACTGGCTAGTACAAAAATAAGCACAACTACAGCGACTGGTAGAAGAGCCCACGATAAGCTTAACCCCGACACAAGTCCTAACAGAACCACTGAAAGAGTCACTACAGCTACAGCCGCATTGGCATCCGCCATTGTGTTTTCCTGATTATGACGTGGCCGCCGCTGGCTGAATGTAGGGCAGGAAATTTAAAGAGACACGAACCACTGGCGAATTACAACACCTAATTATAATCACCGTACATTCATGTTCTCGAATCAAGAGCATGTCAGTTCGTACATTTTTAAATAATTTTGATGTAAATAATTTCAGATATTTTCATCGTCAATAGA
>NW_015521717.1:0-1888 GCF_001515645.1 Sinocyclocheilus grahami | reverse complement strand
TTAAATTCATCCAAAAGGGAAAAGTATATATATATTTCCAGTTAAAAAACAAAAAGAAAAAGACTTGAAGATTAAAGCATAACTACTTACTGGATACCTTTAAAAACTATTTTGTAAAAACCTTATCAGCGTTAAATTTCCGAGAACAGTTTAGTGCTACTATGAAATAAGCATAATCTGTTTAAACTGTTTAATCTGTCTTTTATTTTTTAATTGCATACTAAAACAACTATGATAAAGCTGAGGTATTTTACTTGAAATATAGGCTATCAAAAGCCTTTTTCAGCATTCATAAGGTTTTATGCCAGTAGATTTATATGCATTTTTTTGACATCTTGCTGTTTTAATATCAGCATAATTCCAGTAGAGAGCAGCAATGATTTATTAATAACAAGAGCCCAGAAAATTCACAGCGAAGATAGCAAGGGGGACATAGACATGACACAATCAAAATAAAGAGCAAGTGCATTTATACCATTGATTTCCTGATCTTCTCTTCTACGTCCTAACAAAGAGAAAGATCCTTCGTAAACAGGAAGTGTTTCTGAACTGAACTCTAGTGTTTACTTCAAACAGAATACAAGAGAGACATTATACTCAGGAAATCACATTTACTTGTTACTGGCTAGTTAGGCAGGAGGGTCAAACCAGCTTTTGTTTTTATTACTACTGTATTAAATGTTATGGTACTAAAGCAGTTAGAATAAATCATCACCGTATTACAAACGGTTACAGGAGTTTTCCCTTGTGATACTCTTACTTTTGTTTGTTTTTCAGATTTGATTTGATTTTTTTTTCTCTTAATTTTTGTGTTGAATCCTGTGTAGTGCTCTTGTAGTGGATATTGTCATAAACTGTTAATGTATGAAATAAAATGTGCTCATTTGCATATTCATGTGAAATACAGCGTGCAGTCATTTGGAAACTGGAAACATAATGCATTGCTTTCCTTAACCTTTCCTAAAAGTTCAATCATTTTCAACGATAATCATGATCCTGCTTTATTTCATGCTTTATTTTCTCCTTGGGCCTGATGGATATTGAATCATTATTCAGGAACAGAGTTTTTGTCTTTCTGAATTCATAGCTACTGAATTTGAGATGAATTTCTCAGATTTTAGCAGTTCTTTTGAGCAATATTCTAAGGTAGAGAAATAGAGGACTATCTGATCGAGATGCACATTAGGGGGATGATAAGGGTACTTGTATTGTTCTCTTCAGGGTTTATGAGCATAGCTGTTACCATGACGATTCCATTTCCACAGACATGTTGGAACAATGGCTTCAATCACTGAAACAATCTCAGTGCTTTTTCAGTTGGACACTGAATATGTCTGTACGACAAGGGTATGTCAGTAGGACGACTGAGTGCTTACAGAGCATAAAAGCATCTCGCCATTGTTTGGAAAGAGAGACGAGCAGCTGTTGAAATGCCTTGTATTCACATGCAACAATATTACACCTCAGTGAGATTTGTTTTGAAGAGATACACTGCAAAAAATTTTGTCTTGTTTTTCAGTACAAATGTCTAAAAATCTTATTACAAGATACATTTACCTGAGAAGCAAAATGACATAAGGTATCAAATCTTATTTACTGACAAATTGATCAAAATGAGTTTTTGCTTAAAACAAGAAAAGTTTTTTTTCAGTGGGATAAGAAAACTAACTGATCTTTTTTTCCCTTTTGAATTAAGTATGTTTTTCTCATTGACATTTTTTTTTTCATTTATGTGTGAACTCAATTCAATAAAATGTAATATTTAAAAAAAGTCCAAATGTAGTTTTATGAAATCATATGAAATAATAAAGTCTTCTATCACAAGTACTTTTTCATTTATGGAAAAAAAAATATTATTAAAAAAGGTTTCTGTAAATCCAGTGCATTC
>NW_015521716.1:0-1888 GCF_001515645.1 Sinocyclocheilus grahami | reverse complement strand
AAATCTGTTAATTCACCCCAGTCAAAGTAGCGCCCTGTTTAATGAATGACAGGACCCAGCAGGCACCTGACGTCGATATAACGTCAGGTTAACGTTGCATTTTGGTTGAGAGTGTAACGTAGACATGCATTTTATGTAAAGCTGATTTTTTTTTAATTGAATTGAAAAT
This sequence comes from Sinocyclocheilus grahami, assembly GCF_001515645.1. Lineage (NCBI taxonomy): Eukaryota > Metazoa > Chordata > Actinopteri > Cypriniformes > Cyprinidae > Sinocyclocheilus > Sinocyclocheilus grahami. Next base: position 1,719 of record NW_015521716.1, on the reverse strand, counting down.
CGGGTTGACATCGGTATTTGACGTCAATTTGATGTTGTTTTAACGTTGGCTTAACGTTTGATTTTGGTTACTTTACAACACAACCTAAAAACAACAAAATATTAACGTCGGTATTGGACATCAAATTGACATTGACATTAAACATTGAACTGACATTGAATTTTGGTCACCCGACGTCGCAACCGAAATGTAACGGAATATCAACATCTTATGAGATTGTGTGCCGAGGCTGAAGTACAGCGCGTTTGTTCATTTGAAGAAAGTAGACAAAAACTTCATAAAACAGTTGTGAAAATCATGTAATCTAGGACTTTTATACAGTGTGCGCCATTGTAAAGCCTGTACGTTTATCCCTCACAGCCTCGTTTTCAATACGGCGTCAAACCTGACCGTGGCGGAAACACGCTTCCATACTAAGGAACGGAATAGTTCACTCAGAAATGAATATTCTGGCATTCACTCACCCTCATGATATTCCAAACCTGTTTGACATTCTTTTCTACCAAATAGGAGATGTTTAGCCGAACGTTCAAGCTGCTGTTTTTCATACAATGGAAGTGAATGGTGACCGGAGCTGCTGAGCTTCAAAAAATGACAAAAACAGTCTGCTCATCAAGCATTTTGTCCCTGTTGGAGTTTAATGTCACCTGTCCTCATTCACTCTCATTTGTATTTCCATGGAAGAAAGACAAATCATTTTGGAAGGACAAACGGGGAAATGATGGCAGAATGTTTCATTAGTGTACTATAGCTTTAAGAAAAAGGCTTTTACTGAAGTCTCTCCAGAAGCACGTAGCACTGCATTAGATGCAATGCACTTCCAATTAGATGTGTCAGTAAAAGGTATTCATGTATTCACTTAACAAACAGATCAGACTTCATTTTGAGACATTTATTGAGCCCAGCCACCACTGTTTATTTCACTTATACACACCAGACTGAAAAACCAGGACAGCAAGTAACAGCCCACCTCTCCAGGCCAAAATGAGTGTTTCACCATGGGTGGAGGAACAATGGTGTCTCCTATTCTCCAGACAGCAGCTCAGTGGAAGCAGATTACGGGAGCGGGTCCAGCATGTAGGACGTGTCCTGGCGGAGGGACGCTGAGACTGTCACAGAGACGGACTGTGAGGAACAGAGGAGAACGAGAGAAAGCGAAAGGACGGTAAATCACTGTGATCTGACCCCACTGTCATTATGCTGTAATGTAGGTCATGAGACTGATGGGTTGTTTCTGTGACTTATTCAGAATAAGTGACACTTCATCATGTTTAATTAGGCTTTGTGCTAAACTGTAACAGGCATGTATGATTTTCATAACTGTATCACCCAAAAATAAGAAATTTGGTCATTATTCAATATTTACGTGCCAACATGTTGTTCCAAAATTTAGAAATATGAAACAAATATATCAAAAATATATAAAATATAATATATATAAAATAAAATAAATAAATGTAATTAAAGTAAAGAATCTTATAAAACAAAAGTCGGGAACTACTGTCTGTTAAACTCAAAATAGGACAAAAATCTATATAACAGCATCATTAAATATTCAATAGATATACATTTAATATAAAATTATATATATATATATATAATATGAAATTATATATTTATAATTTAATGTTAATATGTATATAGAGTGCATATATATTAGTGCTGTCAAGCGATTTAATCGCGATTAATCGCATCCAAAATAAAAGTTTTTGTGTACAT
>NW_015521715.1:0-1889 GCF_001515645.1 Sinocyclocheilus grahami | reverse complement strand
GAATAAGGCATTAATATGCGCTTTATAAGTACTAATAAACAGCCAGTGTGCTAGTGATATGATATTCAGCTTTGCATTACAGAAACAATTTGCATTTAAAAAAAATAATTCAGATAGAAAACAGTTATTTCAAAGTGTAATAATTTTTTTTAAATATTACAATTTTTGTGATCAAATAAAATGTGGGCTTTGTGAATATAAGAGACAGTTAAAAAATAAAAATTATTTAGTAAACCGTTTTGTCTGGCATTTTCATAGTCAATTTTGCCAGAGCTGCTTGTAGATCCCTTGATGACACCCAACATTTCTTTGACTCTTCCTGAAGCATTGTACGTTCTGTTTCGGGGTAAATTTGTTATGACCACATGACCTGGACAGTTCTTTTAATATTGGCATGATGGCACATTTTACTTGCATATAATACTTTTGACCCCACCAGAGAAATTGATTGAGATTTTTAAAAGGCATCACCTTCCATTTAAAGAAAGTTCAGCAAATTTGCACTTGATTTCAACACAACAATTGGGCAGTTCTGTACAAAATGTCATTTTTTGGATCGCACTGGTGAAATGACAATCCCATATCTATATGTCCTTCTCATGGGGTGTACTTATTTTTTCTCAGCAGTGTGCTAGAGGTAGAACCAGTTAATTTGAGGACCGAATCGGAGGTTTGTGACTCCAACCGAATGCAGGACATCACTTGGTTGGTGGGTGAGGTGAAAATGCGGTTTTCTCTCGGGAGGCTAAAGTTCATAGCGGTCGATCGTTCAAACGCCCACCCAGAAAGTGCCTTTTCCATCTCTCTTTATCTTTCTTTTTTTCTTATCCAGTTCTGCTGACAAAGGTGACAGAGTAGGACATTGGCGATATGGCATTAGGCCTCTCTCTCTCTGTCATTGTCTTTCTCTCTGAAAGGCCGTTTGCACTGAAGCTGCTCTTTAAAAATAGAGCTGTCTCTCATCCCCGTGAAAATGTGCCTTCTCACACACAGAATAACATCCTCTTTCTCACAGGATCTACCTCCTGATGTCCTTTACTACTTTCTCTCTCACTCTTGCTCTCTCCTTCTGTGAGTGTTGCTAATAAATAGAGTTCTGAACTCTTGAATTGCAAATGCTCTGATGTGGCTCATAAATCTTGTGTGTGTATGTGTCATAGCTCTGAATCGGAGGTTTGTGTTTGTGTGTGTGTCATTGATGACTTTAGAGGCACAGGGGCAGGACTTTCCACTTTTAGGAGAGTTGAAAAGGGACCCCGGGGCCTGAGCGTCGTGTTAATTCATTCATTTATTCATTGGGCGAGAGTGAGAGTGGTACACCAAAGGCTCTCGCTTGTGTTATCTCGAGTGCTTTTTTTCGCCATGCTATTTGTAAGAGAACCAATAACGTTCCCCCTTTTCCCAAACATGCAGCCCTTCTCTTTCCCTCAAGAAAAAAGCACAAGAAAAATAGCCAGAAAGAGTGTGAAATGAAACACATACGGCAAAGTGAGGGAGAGCGCAGGAGCGTTTAGCAGGGCGTGAGGGGGCCGCTCTGTGGCCTGCCCTGTTAGTAATGGATTGGTTTTATGGAGATGGAGTACACGGGTGGAGTTTGGTGCCAAGCAAAAGGACAAACCCTCTTGAGAGTGGAGATGTATTAAAACTGGACTAACCGCATCTACAAGATGGGGGTGGAAGGAACGGATGGGCCTTGAGGAGCTGATGCTGGTAGATTTACTTTACTCAGAAAGCATAGACAGATGCATATTGGGTTTTCAATGACATACAACCCTTTAAATGATTCATTTAAATGTCACCCATATGGGAGAAAAAATTAATGAATTTAAAAAAAATCAGATACCGTGTGTGGAGATTTTTTTCTGCGAACCGTTCCACCCCTAATATAT
>NW_015521714.1:0-1891 GCF_001515645.1 Sinocyclocheilus grahami | reverse complement strand
AAAATACTATAGAACCCATTATAATCAGTGTTGCTGTCTACACTGGATGCGGCGCGGCGCGACGTGTTCTACATGCTTGGAACAACATGGGGGTAAGTAAATGATTGGCAATAAGCCACCAAAACGGAAATATGAGGCTGTTTGTTTTTATTACATAGTTTCGTTTGAAAGCCAGAGACTGACACATCTCATTTATGATGCTGAGAAGAAGAAAAAAATGGCCTGGTTGTCATGCATATGCAGTTTTAAACAAATTGGTACATTTCTTGAAATAAATATATTTGTATAAAAAAAACAGTGCAAGGTACAGTTTCATGGTCTGTAAGAACTCTATATGGCTGGTGATTTTTCTCAGTTCACTCACTGTTGGCAGAAAGTTAGCAGGTCTTGGTCAGATATACTTTATTATTTTATTTCTGTAAAAGTGTGCTCCATCAGCTATTTAACTAGTCCTGTGCCCACACCCAATTACCACTAAATTTCCTTTGTCTGCCAATATTATTTTCCAACTTCCCCATGTCGTTCCTGTCTGCATTGATTTCCATAACACCGCTAATTGGTTGCTGCTGTGTGCTTCCTGTCTTTACCACATCACATACTCTGCTGATACTGACATAATTGGTCAACTGAGCCACATTTATGAAAGTTTCGTGATGCGTGAAATCTTCACCACACATTAAAGGGTTAAGAGAGGTGTCATGAATTGAAGGTAATAGTTTGGCTAACATATTCCCCTGTGTGCATCTAACGGCTGACAGGAAGGCAGGCAGGTGAACTATAGCGATTTAACGGTTGCATTGTAATGTGCTTCAGCCTCCCCTGGCTTTGATACACATTCAGACAGATCAAGTTGCATAATGAATATTTTACACATGCCTGCACTGCATGCATGTATGAAAGATCCAGCCGTGCACTGGTCGAAATAGTTTTTTTGCCTGCACCAGCACTCTGCTCTTTTATTCTCTTGATAATAGTCAACAGCTTGAAGTCAGATTGAACACCTCATAATGCAATATGGTGGCATCAGCTGCAAGCTGTGCAAATAAACCTCCTGTTCTTGCTCTCAATCTTCCATCTTATTATCTATCTACAGTTTCAATTTAGTGAGCTCTACTGACGTATCAAGAATTGTACATATGTAACATAGTGCAACAGTGAGCACTCATTTTTATTTTTGCTATTAATTTTCTCCATAGGCATGAAGAACAGAGAAACACAGAATAAAATAATGTAAATAAAAAAGAATCAAATAAATAGGCCTACACTAAATATATAAAATACTTAAATAACTATCAAATTAAGATGACAAAATGAAAAACCGTTAACTCTTAGACCCGCAACAAATAACACCATCATACCATCACAAAAATCCCATCAGTCTGCAGTTTGGGACTTTTCATCAGCTGGTCATTTGTTTCTAATCACAGTGTGTTTTTGCAGCATTGAGCAACATAGCCAATCACAGAGCTATCTGTCAATTTCAACGCTGGTGTTCTGTTCAGTGCTGCTGAGTTCTACATGTTCACAAATTCTCTCATTACAACAAAGAAAGTGTAGACATGATGTACATAAGAGATTAGTTGTGCAGTGTAATGCTTATTTTTTAACTCCAAGTTAACTTTGTGAGACCGCGATGAACTACAGTAAGATGAGTGACCGCTTTCCAGTGATAATAAGGGGAGCGCTCTTTGTGCACTTTCTAGACTATAATCCATTCAGAAATTGAATAAATTCACTCACAGATTCACTCTTTGATTAATTCTCTGATAACCATTTATCCAATATTGCCACTTCACATTGTGTTGAGTATACTACATCAGTTAACTAAGTGAAGGTGAAGCAGGTTGCTTGCTCAGCGAAATATGTCTGTAGGTATGTTGCACGTGTCAAC
>NW_015521713.1:0-1892 GCF_001515645.1 Sinocyclocheilus grahami | reverse complement strand
AAATAATTCTAATATGCTGATTTGCTGCTCAAGAAACATTTATTAGTATTATCCATGTTGAGAACAGTTGTGCTGCTTTATATTCAATGAAAACAAAGTTCAAAAGAACAACATTTATTTGAAATAGAAACCTTGTAAATGTCTTTACTGTCACTTTTGATCAGTTTAATGTGTCCCTATTTAATAAAAGTATTAATTTATTATAGTTTAGTATACTGGTGACTTACTTTGTATTGCTGTTGCTAAAAATAACATCTTTTTTCTTGCAATTTAAGAAGTTTTCATGGATTCCCTGGCTTTTTAGACGCTCATTTAAAATTTCAGATTGTTATTAGCCATCAACGTTTTGACAAGTGACATCCTACGATTTCCTTTTGTGGCTGCGTAACCTGTCATTTTATGGCACTGTTGACGTTCGCCCCTCTCTTAAACGGTCTCTGTTGACATTTTACGGTCACCAGGTTGTGGCATCCTGGGCTAAATCTGTGTAAAATACAAAGGATGTGGCTGGGAAGAAAGAAGCACTTGTAAAAAAGCAAACCCAAAGTCTGTTAGCTGAGCGCTGGCTTATACAGCGTCCAACCGCCTCTGCCAGTAAAGGGTTTGAATAGCTTTAAAACAAAGACATTCCATCAGATGGTTTGAGTTACAGTTTAATGGAGGCGTGCATTCAGATAGCCACTCTATATTTCATTCCCCCAAAGCCACAATTACCGTGCGGCTGAGTAGGGTGAATAAAACACCAGTGCAGTCAGCGGCGGCTGTTTTTTTCTTCCTCCGCGGCATGTCTTGCTGCTGTGTCATGCTGTTTTGCAGATTCAGCAGATGTTTTTATGAGCAGAATAACCACAACGGGCATAAATGTGGGCATTTCCTAACCACCTCGGAGAAGACGTTTTCAAGGGAGGACCCACGAAACGGGCTTTTCTAAACCAACATCCTTCCAGCTCAGTCATATAATTATGGATACTTTACTGCGCCTCCTGTCGAATTTGAATAAACAACCACAGCTTGTGCATTTCCTCGGTGTAATGATGAGTGTCATGCATGAAGTCTTGAAAGCACCAATTTCACCCAAAACATTTTTGAAATGTTTCATTTGCATTATTTTTATTTTTCTTTGTGTGATAAACAGACATAAATGCAGCTGTCGTTCTTGCCATCTGCTTTTCACACACATTCAAATGCACAACCTTAGTAAAGTTTCATATCATTAATGATAAATCTTAAGGTGCATTTCCAATTTTAATTAATCTAATCGAAACTTGCTTTAGCGACATATTCCAGGATTATTAGTGAGATTTCAATTGCAATAAATAAAAGCTGAATATCTCTTAAATTAACTGGACGAATGTGATTATTTATTCAATTTACTGCATTGCTTAAATATTTAACATTCAACTATATCTCCTTTACATACAGTTTCAAATGCAGCTGCGTGCGAGTCGTATGTACCACATTTTATAGTGCTTTTTTAGATGAAAAAATAAAAAATTTACATCATTCTCAACAGTTTTTACAATATTTGTAATATTTGTAAATTAATATATTTTTGTGCCATATTTTAGTGGATACAACTATTAGTTACATTTTGGTCTGTTTATCACACAAATCTATTGCATGACTTGAAAAGGCAGTGTAAGTCATATGGACTGTTGATGTGGTGCTTTTTATGTATTTTGGAGGCATTGTGTCATTCATATGTCATTTGTAGTCATATGAATTACTGACATGATGCTTTTGAAGGCAAAAATTACACATTTTCATAATTGGCAATAATTTTGTGTCATATTTGAGTGGATTCAGCCTAAATTGCAGTCTGTGCATTGCCACATCATCATACAAGTCGACTTCATTAGACTGAAGGTACTGAATGTATGTCAATTGAAATA
>NW_015521712.1:0-1892 GCF_001515645.1 Sinocyclocheilus grahami | reverse complement strand
CACAAAAATAATAAGCATCACAACTGTTTTCAACATTTATAATTTGTCAGAAATGTTTCTTTAGCACCAAATCAGCATATGAGAATGATTTCTCAAGGAAAATGTGACATTAATAAACTAATGTAATGGTGATGAAACTTTGCATTAAGATAAATAAATTACAATTTAAAATATATTAAATAGAAGTCAGTTTAAATTGTAATAATTTTTCACAACATTACTGTTCTACTGTTTTTCAAATAGGGCTGTTGCGGTGAAGAAATTTTGAGTGGCTCAGTATCACAATATGCGATATTATCACCATTTATTGATTGATTGATTGATTGATTGATTGATTGATTGATTTTATTTAAGCTCATTGATATATCAGTATATGTATAATAGTAATTTCATATTCTCGAATCTGACTCTGACAAGAGTCTTTCCATTAGTGTTGTTGACATTTCAGCTTTATGAGTACAGGGACGTCAGTAGGATCAGTCAGTGCAGTTACATTATTACGCCAGCTTATTGAACATTCAATACACATGCATTAAATATAAAACAAGAAGGACAGCCTCATGAAAAAAGAAAAATAAACTTGAACATTGGGGTTGTGGCGGTTGCTTGTCATACTGGTTGGCTTGTCAGTATCGCGATATTACTATATTGCGGTTATCATGACAGCCCCAATTGATTATATCAGAGATTGTCTTATTATTGGGAGATAAGATAGGTTCCAATATTACCTACCATTGGAAAAACCATAACAGCTAATTTGGATCACGTGAGGCACCTCAGCCAATCATACAATGGCAGTGACGTCAGTGGCCGGCTTTCACAGTTCTACGACAGTCAGTTACAGTTTACGTTGCACAGTAAAAAATAGCGTAAATTGGTCGCTGATTGGTCACTGCCATTTAAGAATAGGTTTTATTCTGTTCATTTAAATTACAGCATAATTTGGGCATACATAACACTGATACTAAAAATGTAATTTATGTGTTGAAATCTGGAGAATACCTTTTTATTTTATTTTAATTTTAATTTTTTTTATTTTAATTTATTCATTAAGCGTTATATCATCATCATACGCAGCAGTCACAAGTCATATTCATTGAAAATCAGAAGTCATAGAAATAAAAAACATTTATTTTCATTAAACAACATACCATTTCAATATACAGATGGTGTTTCGTGCTTGACATTTCTGCCTGCCGCACCTCCTCCAGTGCACCTTTTGGGTCAGCTGCAGGGTCAGCAGCTGGTGCCTCCGTTCACGGACGTTTTGCCCCCTAACCAGTACGTCTCCCGGTGGGGGGGCAGTGGCTTATTGACATGTCTCCCCGCCACCCCCTGCAGCTGCCCTCACTGGGGGACCAAGCCTCAATTCCTGTCCCTCCTCCATAGCCACAACCAGTAGCTTGCCTTCTCTGCCTCCTCCGCCAGCTCCTTGATGGCTCTCCTCAGGCTTACCCCAGTTGTCCCAGCAGCTCGAAGAAGCTGGATTGCGGACTTTCCCACGAAGCCCCTGCATCCAACTTCTACGGGATGGATGGTCGTGGTCCATCCCCCGTCTCTGCATTCCACTGCCAGATCAGAGTACTTGAGCCGCTTGAACTCTTACACCACTGGTATTCCCTCTTCCCATGGCACAGTCAGCTCAATAATGAGGGCCTTTTTGGCCACTGTGGCCCACACCACAGCATCTGGCCTTAATGTTGTCTGAGTGATCTCTGTTGGGAAGATAAGCTGGGTGCCCAGGTCAACACGCATCTTCCATCCCTTTCCAGGAGTGAGCCGACATGTTGTCCTTCCCGCCACTTCTACCCGCCTTCTCCTGGTCTGAGGAACGGAATGTTTGGCCAAATGGGATCTGAAGAGCTATTTGCCCGGACTCTACATCTTTCCAA
>NW_015521711.1:0-1894 GCF_001515645.1 Sinocyclocheilus grahami | reverse complement strand
ATATATATATATATATATATATATATTTCAAGGTAAAGACATTTATATTTCACATGTTTTATGCATTATGTATCTCACATTTTAAGTGACCACCACTGCTGGAACGTGTTGCAGTAAGAAATCATTATGCAAGGCTCATTATACAGGAATAATGTTTGCTGAAAATCATGAAAAAATCAGAATATAAATCTGATCCTCAGACCTTTAGAATGGACTGGCGCTGTGATTAATGCATCACAAACGGCATATCCAGGATTTGTTCAAATGAATAACGATTCCTCTCAAACACAAGACAGCAACTGCTGATTCTCTTTTAAAATCCCTTTATCCAGTCGTGTGGTTCGTCTGCAGTGTGCAAATTAATGTTAAGAATTGAAACCAACAGCTGCCAAATTAAATCCCCTCATGGATTTTTCACATAATGAGGATCAGAAGAATTCAATGCACTTAGACATATGAAAATATGGCTGTGCACACATCGAGCCGACTGACTAGATGGCACAGAATCTGTAGGTGATGTATAATGTGAACTAATATACATCAAAGGTTTATATGATGGTTATGGTCCCCAAATCACAAAATCTTGTGGGGCGCTTTTAGAAAATGCAGAGTAATGCTCATTTATGTTGACAACAATGTCTAAATGAATATCATAAATAATTTATATGATATCTTAAATATATATCAAATATGTATAATACTTAAAATATGAAATATACTTGAACATAAAATAAAAAAAAATTAATAATTGATTGCTTGAAAATAATGTGATAATGTAAAAACATTATTATTGTACACATTTAGGCTTTTCATTATACAATTTTTTATTGTATAATTCAATTTAGAATTATGATAACATACATAATCTAATAATCAAAGTTGCATGAATTATGAAAGGTATCTGCAGAGAGATGTTTTCGAAAAATGACAGACAAAAATGTCGATCAAATCATTAACACATCTGCTTGTTATCGGCTCCGTTATTTCACTAATTAAGTGGGATGTCAGCGTGTACCTCCATCATGTACTGGTCCACCACATGCAGTTCACTCGGCTCTCCTTTATGCGATTTATACATCTCAATGTCATCTGGAGTGGGCACGTATCTGATGAAGAACACAACAAATGTAAACAGGACAAAGCACTGAAATGCCTGCCCTAATTTAGTTGTACATCGGTCCAACCTCTCTGCTTCATTAATACTTCATAGACGCCCATTTCTAAAGCATGCACAATTCTAAAAGGATGTCACACAACCCTTGTTCCTTTTTACAGGTTGACTGCAAGCCTATTTTCTCCTCCGAGATTGCCTCTTTTTCTCTTTGCGTCTCTCCATCTAGTCCTCTGTAAAGGGTGCATGCTATTCTGATTTCCACTGGCCCGAGGAACAGGGGATGATTAAAAGCCAAGTTGCAGTCAGCTTGTATAAAGTGCACAGGTAGTGAATGCTTTGGCTGTTCCTGACTTGCATCCTGTTTGAACCCGGCTCACCTCTAAAATGGACCTGTGTTCAGGTCGTTTTAGCGCGTTTCGAATCTATTCCACACTGACTATTTCATGAGCCCAAGGATGTTCGGATGGAGAAACCACAGCCACCTACCATTAATATTGCAACTTCTGCTGGGACCATCTCGATTAAGATTGCATTCAGAAGTCACACTTAGATATTCGTTGCACTTGCTAAATAAATATAAATCTCTTAGTAGGTACATTAGATTATGCCTCCCGCATGCAGGTCGGCCTCCAGCAGTCATCTAAGGATGCTTCTTGCAGACAAATGCGGAGGAGAAAGCATTTCTCCAGCTTCCCTCAGGGCAACTCAAAAGTTTCCTTTTCCTCAAATACATCCGATAAAAGTTTCATAAGCAGGCTGTTCTGTTAAGAGAGCCTGGCA
>NW_015521710.1:0-1895 GCF_001515645.1 Sinocyclocheilus grahami | reverse complement strand
AAAATTAATTTTGTAGGGTGCCACAAGTTTGTTAAAATTTCCATAGGGTGCCCCGACTAAAAAAAGGTTGGGAAACACTGATCTAAAGAGCTGAGCAAATTTTTAATGAGGCATAAACACACACCTGCATATTAAATGTGTAATAAATTACAGATGTCCAAGGATTGCACGTCTTTAGTGATGAGCTGTTTTAATGGATTTGTGTGCACATTACAGTATGATGCAGGACCGCAGAGAACAGGCCAGACAGGATCTGAAAGGATTGGAGGAGACTGTGGTGAGTGCAATTTCTCATCTCAGCACTAGAGGGCGACTAGAGATGACCGTTTTATTCACATCATGTAGTGTGTATTTTTAAATATTGTTCTTTTTCACCTATTTAAGGCCAAAGAGCTGCAGACTCTGCACAACCTCAGGAAATTGTTTGTTCAGGATCTGGCGACTCGTGTGAAGAAGGTAGGAGTCAATCTGTCGCGCATCTTCCATTCGTTTTCATATCTATTCTATGTCCTGTTCTGTTAAAGCAAACTTAATTCTGCCATTTAGGTCAATGTAAATCCATTTGCTTTCTTTCTAAGCAGTTGACTTGGTGGGTATTTAATTGAAGGGTATTTGTTTTTATTTTTTTGTCTGGGTGTAGAGTGCAGAGATGGACTCTGATGAAACTGGTGGCAGTGCTGCTCAGAAGCAAAAGATCTCTTTCCTGGAGAACAATCTAGAACAACTCACCAAGGTCCACAAACAGGTAAATCCAAACAAAAAAAGTCCTCATAAACTTTTTTCCCTCTTACTTTATATTGCCAGTTTTAGTGTGTTTTAATTGGCACGACAGATTCATATTGCCAAAGCATTTTCATGAAATAAAGTAAAATGAAAATTGTACAAAACAACATGCATAATCAAATTAAAGAAAAACAATTACATAATGCTGTGTGATTGACAAGGAATCAAAAGTGATTGTTAAAAAAAAATCTCTCTTATTCATTGGTGTCTTTCTTTCTTCTATAGCTGGTGCGTGATAATGCTGACCTGCGCTGTGAGCTTCCTAAACTTGAGAAGCGTCTGCGGGCGACAGCGGAGCGTGTGAAGGCTCTAGAGTCAGCACTCAAAGAGGCCAAAGAGAACTCGGCCCGTGACCGCAAGCGATACCAGCAAGAGGTGGACCGCATTAAAGAGGCCGTGAGAGCCAAAAACATGGCCCGCAGAGGACACTCCGCACAGATAGGTGACTGAACGCTTACACAAGCACAGTCACCTTGATTAAAATTAACACAACAGAAAAAAAAAGAAAGTCCATGATCTTTTCTCTCATGATTTGCCTGTATTTTCTGGTTGTAGCTAAACCCATCAGGCCTGGTCAGCAACCTGTAGCTTCTCCTACACACCCCAACGTGCTGCGTGGAGGTGGTGGTGTGCTCTACCAGAACAGCCAACCTATGCCTATCAGAGGAGGTGGCGCTAAACAAGAGAAGAGGTTTGTACAGTTTTTAGTAAAGAGTCTGTGGCTTTTGTTCGAAGGAAAACCATAAAGGCAGCACAATTGCTGACCCACTTCTAGTGTAACAGCCTAGTTTTTGGAACATTTTGGTAATTTACTTCAGTGTCTAATAATTACTATTATTATTATTATTAGCATGGGCTCCCCTCTTGGGAGTATAAAAATCCTTTGGTTTGTTAAGCACATCTTTTTTGTGTCCAGCATTCTCACTGCCATTTCTTCTTGTTTTGTTTAGCTGAAGATGAGTTTATTTTTGTTCCCTCACTACCGAAGCTGCAAGAAGTCTTCATGGAAATCTGTCATTCCATTAACATAATCCCTCCTGCTGGTGCACATGGGAGGACGTCTGAATCAAAATATTCATGGCTGTACAGTTCCACTCCCAACCTTTTTTTTT
>NW_015521709.1:0-1896 GCF_001515645.1 Sinocyclocheilus grahami | reverse complement strand
TCAGAGAACCATGGTTACAGTCATAATTTGAGACGTTCTCTGTCTTTTCAAATGAATACACTTAAATCATGGGAAAACACTCCATGATGACTGATTTACCATTTGTGCTTTATGTATCTGTAGACTACATTGTGAAATGTGGTTTCAGTCAGAGTTCTTGTAATCCGGATTTGGTAATCTGAATCATTGATTGAATCTGAATCATGAATCACTGTATCATTCTAATCCACAATAAAAAAAATTAACAACCTGGATCTGTAGATTGGGACAATGTGTAATGTGAGCAGTGGTAATTTAACACCAGGGATTTAGCTTTGTTGTACTCACATTTTAACCAGTTTATTATTCTAAATTGTATCATAAGTTAAGGAAAATAATCGGTACATGAAACATCAGGTTAACTGTCCAGGTGTCGTCAGGTTGATGTTCTGGTTCTGTTCCAGGACTCTTATTTTGATGTTCTTTTCATCCTGTTGTATCTTGTTTCTAGTTTCCTGTGTTTATTTCCTGTGTCCTCTGTTTCCGTGGTTCCTAAATATGTTCTCATTTCTTTCCATACTTGCTGATTAGTGTGTTACCTGTGTATACTGTAGTTTGGTTCTTAATTAAAAAAAGAAAAATAAATGAAATGTTAAAAGTAAGACTCTCTAACACTATCGTTCCCTATTCTTTTTCTATTCTATGTAGTTTTTTCTTTTAATTATTATAAAAAAAAGAAAAAAACCTTGCTACATGTACAGCGTTAGGCTAGTTGTCAAAGCACTTACATATTGTTGCCCTTTTGATGGTTTTGATCGCTTTTATAGCCCTCATGTGTAAGTCACTTTGGATAAAAATGCCTGCTAATTTACTAAATGTAAATATATTTATCTTGTGCATTTATACATCTTGGTTTCTTTAGTTCATGGTCAGTTATTGTCTATGCATGTTTGCCTGCTGTTGTTTTTTTGTCTTTGTTCCCTTTGGACAATTTTTTTGTTAATTTAAACACAAACTTGCTGCAACTGGATCCACTGTCCCTTCTCTGCCTTGCTGTGACAGGTGTTTTATGAAGAATTGAATTACTGAAACATACATTTAAAATCTAATGGAATTCCTTTAATTTTGTGTTATTGCCTTAAATTCTTTCTTAAAGTTAAAAGCATCAGATGTATTCACTGATCATTGAGTTTACTTCAACTGTATCACCACAGTCAAAGCTTTCTGGAAGTCATATGTGCACCAGATTACAAACCCTACCAGATAAACACAATAAGTAAACACATTATTTTGTTGTTATTTTGTTCTTTACACAGGCTATGTGGATGTAATCTCACTGCTCAGTCCTGTGAGAGTTTGTCTTCAGCTCTACAATCCTCAAACTCTGTCCTGAGAGAGCTGGACCTGAGTAACAATGACCTGCAGGATTCAGGAGTGAAGCTGCTTTCTGATGGACTGAAGAGTCCAAACTGTCAGCTGGAGATTCTGAGGTAAATGGTTCTCAATCAAATAAATTAACAAAATATTCAGTGTGTTTATCAAATTGTAAAGCTTGTGATGTAATTTTATATAAATACATAGCGCAGCAGTATGTTAATTTACATGCAAGCAGCTCTTGATCCAGTATTTTCAGTGTCTCTGAGTGGCTTGGTTCACAGTAAATTCTGCTCCACACAAACTCTATCTCATGCAAGCGCTGAGAGTTTGGGTCACTTATTACTTGGACTAAAAAATGCAACATGCATCAAACATTTGCTCTTTTTTGACTGGTCATCTTAATCATTTTGTACTTGATAAGTGCTGTTAGACAGCTGCGGCAGACCAGCATAAAAAATGAACTTTTTGAATGTTTTGTCATCTAAACAAAAAGCTAATAGGCATGTAATGGAGTGCAGCAGAGTAGCATGAAGAATATGA
>NW_015521708.1:0-1897 GCF_001515645.1 Sinocyclocheilus grahami | reverse complement strand
GTGTTTAAAAATCATATCACCATTATTGAAAAAAATTATATCACGATACATATTGATATTGAATTATCATCCAGCCCTATGATTTACTCATCCTCAAGCCATCCTAGGTGTATATGACTTTCGTCTTTCAGGCAAATACAATTGAAGTTATACTGAAAAATGGCCTGGCTCTTCCAAGCTTTATAATAGCAGTGAATGGGGATCAAAATTTTTAATCAGAAAAAAGTGCATCCATCCATCATAAAAAGTTCTCTACATGGCTCCAGGGGTTAATAAAAACCTTCTGAAGTGAAGCGATGCATTTGTATAAGAAAAATATCCATATTTAAAACTTCATAAACCGTAATCTCTAGTTTCCGCTAATTGTTGTACGCACGTACACAAGAGAGTGGCATTCCAGCAGATGACTCTTTAAGACATGTTTCCAAAGTTGTTAAACATATGACCCTTGGCTCTCCACAATGTAGGAGATTTCAGGTTTTATTATCCTTGTGGAAACATTTGGTCCCCAAAACATTGTCAACATCTAGTGTGCGCAAACTCGCCTCTCTCACTGGCGTCATCCACCAGCACGATTTCCTCCAGCAGGTGTCTCGGTGACCTGTCGATGGCGCTGTGGACCGTTCGGAGCAGAGTGGTCCATGCTTCATTATGGAACACAATCACCACACTGGTGCGTGGGAGATCGTCTGGATACACCTTCGTTTTACACCTGCAAAATATAAAACTTGGCAATGAGAATGGGCAAAACTTGCAGACAATTAAGTTAAAGTTATTAAAAAAAGCTACATTCTCCTAAACTCTCTTCCCTCCTGAGCACAGAAATGAACAGACCGCACAGGGTCTGGAGAGCTGCAGAGAGCTCTGTTTGAGATGAGAGGAGATTAGCACTTATCAGAAACACACAGGCCGTTATGGAGAAACAGTGAGTGGAGAGCTGCTGGAGAGACTGTGAATCCACCTCATTTAGTGTGAGGAGCTCTAAAAACAGATGACACTGGAATAAATGATGACAGAGAGTCTGAATGAATGTTTGTGACTTTGGCAGGTTTGGTCACACCTTACGGTATGGTGTAATATTCAGTGTAAATGAGTTAACAATCAGCATTAACCAACAGAAACAAGAAACAGATTTATTATTACTGTTATTAGCACTTTCATCTGGTCTTTATCTTTAGCTCAATCTTCTTAAAGGAACAGTTCATCTAAAAACTTCTGTCTGAACAGAAGCTTAGAGGAATGTTGATGCTTTCATACAATTAAAATAAATGGGCCATATGATGTCAGTGATGGCTATGTGATTGGTTCTTCTGTATTATAAATTATCGTGACACACCAAATTTGAATCATTTTGAATGTTTAAGTTTCAGAAATAAAAAAGATAACATATTCAGTAAATGATTTAGGACTTCAAATGTCAGTTGGTTTTTGGGTATATGAAGCCCCTAAAGGGACATGGTGATAGAAAAAAATAAGAGATGGGAGAAAAGAATAATATGTTTTTGTATATTAGCATAAAATACATATTAGCATTCCTGCCTCATTTCTTATTTTATATTAGCATTAAAGCATAAACCGGTTTTATGTTCACTCACAAAAGTTTAGCATTTCCCAAGAAACTGTGCATTTGTGCTGCCAAGAAACTGTGCATTCTCTCACAAAACTTTTACGTTTGCCTGAAAAACCTCTGAGTTCCCCCAAGAAACTTTGTATTCGCTCACAAAAAGTTTTAAATTCGAAAAATTTATCTAATTTTTTTTCTCATCACTATGTCCCTTTAGGGGCACCATAGAACTATTACTTTTGTTAAATTAAGGTTACTTCATTTATCAATTTTTGGTAATTTCATTGTACAAATTAAATTTCTACAGTAATGTTTATTGTTACTTTCTTTTTC
>NW_015521707.1:0-1900 GCF_001515645.1 Sinocyclocheilus grahami | reverse complement strand
ATTAACTTTTCCGTGACATTCTAATTTATTG
The DNA here is from genome assembly GCF_001515645.1 of Sinocyclocheilus grahami. Lineage (NCBI taxonomy): Eukaryota > Metazoa > Chordata > Actinopteri > Cypriniformes > Cyprinidae > Sinocyclocheilus > Sinocyclocheilus grahami. The sequence goes on along the minus strand of NW_015521707.1, from coordinate 1,869 downwards.
AGATGCACCTGTATATCTCCCAACATGGCTTAGTAAGATTATATGTTCAGTTTTATGATCAAAGCTCTATAGTTTTAAAACATTTAATTCAATGCAATACATTGATGATTGAGAGATGAACAAATAAATGTTCCTCAAAAAGCCTGATGGATCATATTTGATACTCACATTTTAACATGATTTTCATCAAAAATGAATGTATTGTATAATCAAGTAAACCTTACTTCAAAGTTGCTTCAAAGTTCAAAGTTGCTTCAATCCAATAAGTGTTCATCTTGAAATATTACACAATATAAAAGGTCTTCCATTTACTTTCAGCAAGAATTTACAGCACAAAGACAAAACATGACCTGAGGGGGGATGTTTTTACAGTTACAGTATATTAAAAGGTCTTTTACTTGCTAGAAACAGTATAAACTATCATTCGTATGACAGAAGGCATGTAGTAGATTGTGTACAAGTTTTTCAGCAAAGTTTTGATCATGCTGACAAACTAGATGTCTCAGCTTAACAGTTAGACATAGCATTTAAATTGTGCATTATGTAAAACATATTTTTGACCATTTAGATTCCAAAACAAATTTGCATGTATAAAAATTTGGTATACATTTGTAATTATTGTGGGGGGTTCTGCATAACATTAGAAAAATATGTTTTTGCTGTGGACTTATTGTGAACAGACACTGTCAACTCATAACCTGTAAACCTTCTGCTCTCCCAGACTGGGTATAACTAACCCTTATCTAACATGCCACCCCACACACATGCCAAAATATTAAATTATCTAACAATAAACATTATATGAACCAAAATTAAGTAGTCAAAGTTTCTTAAAAAGAAAAATGCTAGAATAGATTTTAGGCTTGCCAAAATCAGCTGTCACTCAGTACAGGGAACCTAGTTCGGGATTGAATGCAAGTTTGTAGATGTCGATAAACTTTTAAAGGAAAATAAAAAAATGTTTGTTTGATGACTTGATGAATGCAGTCGACAAAACAATGAAATGTTGTTCTCGTTGTCTCGTTAGTTTCCTTTTCCCTTTTATTTTGAGAAACTTCTCTTAAATAAGATAGATTCTTTGGCAAACTTCAGCATTTCCCTCGATTTATCACTGCAGATTAGACTTGGAGAGAAATGAAGGCTGCTGTCGTGGCTAGCGTTTATAAATAATAGTGTGTAAGGGTGTAACATCTATTAAATATCGCACCTGCTGTAGACTCTGCCAAGTGAAGGAAACAAGCCAAACTGTTAACCATAAGATTATGCATATGTTTTACACTAAGCATTTCTGCAAATCATGCATTTATTGTTCGCAAATTGTTCCACTCTCTGCTCTCATCCAGTCCATATTAGGTGAAAAAAGTGAGATGGGATGCTGTTATTCATCTTTGCTTTAAAGACAGAGTGGAAAATATTTCAGGAAAGCTGGTAGTAGTTACCGTGGGGAATTATTCTAAAAATAATAGACCGCTCCCCCTCTTTTTCAGGTTCTGTAGAGCCCACCTTGCTCATAACTCAAGCCGAAAGTCTCTTAAATGTCAGCAAATTACAGTTATTTATTCGCCTCTGTGCAGATCCCATGTTATACACACCTTAAGAATGGGGCCTCAGAGCGTTTGAAGGGTGAAACTCAAAGCGTCTGACTCTGGACGGATAAAAAAAATGAACTTTGATTGCCAATCTACATGACTTCAGGCTCACGTGTCACACAACTGTTCATTAGTGGTGTTTTCCAGGTCATGCATCACTATTCCTATTGCTCATACTGAAGGTTAGTGATACGGCATTGGCTTGGCAGAAAATAAATAAGATTAAAATTCCTTACATTGAGGAAGAAAGTTGAGTAATATCCATACCTGTCAACCCTCC
>NW_015521706.1:0-1900 GCF_001515645.1 Sinocyclocheilus grahami | reverse complement strand
AAATCTGTTAATTTCAGTCTTCCTACTTACTTCAATGAGTGAGTTTACCACACCGCAAACCGGAATCAGGCCTTCAGCTGTGTTTAAGTGAGGATTTGCCAAATCTTTCATCTGATTTTCATCTCTGTTTGGGTTCCTCAAAGGGGATTAGGTGAGTTTGTTTGTTTGCATTGTCTTCACTTCACAAACCATTATGGATGGTGCCAAAACTTAGTCCCGTATTCCTGTATTTAGCTGGATTTTTTTCTGATTTGGAATTAAACCTGTGGCAGCTTTCGCGGTGGAAATGTCATCATTTAGAAAGCAGTTGCAAAGGAATGTAAGCAATGATTTGACAGCAAATATATCTTTGGTTGCCTGGGGTTTTGACTGTCTTCGCTGTAAGACTTTGTGGATCATGTTTTTCTTTGGTGTGAATTTACCAGTTTGCGCGCAAATGCATATTTGCGTTAGGAAAAAATTGTCCATGAATACCCAGGGCTTTGATCAGCCAAACTTTAGGCTTGCAATGGTGTCACGGTGTAATCTGACAGAAACCGCATCGATGACATTTCCAGATTGCTGATTCAAATGCATTTCTGTCTCGTTCTCAATGCTTGGTGTTGGCAGAGAATTTAAAGAGAATGCAAAGCGAGTGTGTTCTTTTTCTTCACTCATTTCCCATGAACATGTGCATGCAAATCTGACTGAAACTAAGGTATTACAGAAATAATTGACGGCAATTGAGGTAGTTTTTCCCACAAGTTGTTTTTGTAGTTATTATATTTGTAGGCAAATGTTTCACCATGTCACTGCCACTTTGAGCAAATATTCACTTGCATCTAAAGTTTTTGGCCTATTAAGCTGGTTTGATACAGATTTAAAATGTAATTTTCTTAAAATGGAGAGAAATTGCCTACCTAGACAGGCTTCCTAACTACACATCACATACTTTATTGTACATACCTATTGGATTGGTTAGGATGGTGGTATGTTCATTTCTAAATGCAAAGGCTAATTGCTAACTGTCAACTGTCATTTGATGATCTGCCTTAGATTTATTTTCTTTATTATTATTTAAAAATTATTATTATAGATAATTCAGAATTATTCAAATTTGTATTACATGATTTTAATGCCATTTAAATCAAAATTTAAAAGCACACAACCAGCGAAGATTTTAATTATTGTTTTAGCACAGTGGATGATTGACAGGTGAGTAGGCGGTCCTTCACTGTTGTCTAGGACACATCAAGTGTTGTAGTGTGGTCACATTTTTGACTACCTGAGAATGTGAAGTGATTGTATTGCAAACATTCTGTACCCCAATTACACTTGTATTTAGCATTGTCCACTTATGATCAGATCACCCAAAATAAATGTCTATGGCAAGTTTAAACATAATCTTAGACAGATATTGAAGTCAGGGTTTGTTGCTTGTGTGAGTTTAATAGACTTTGGCAGGCCTGTGGGTATCAGAGGCCCTTCTCGCTCGCTGATGCTGTCTGTAACCAAGCCCCTGTGTCCATCTGAGCGTGTTCATCACGCACCCTGAGTTCACATCCGGCAGGCAGCCAACAGAGCCTTTGTCCTCTGGACTGAAGCGAGCAGCAGGATCCTGCTCTGTCTTACTGATCCGAGAATAACCAGAGATAAGCAGTGATCCCAGACTGGAACGATTCTCCCTGATCATTGGAATGATCATTCCTCTTGTAGGCCTTGGACTGGGTTTTCATTTGGAAGATTTATGGATTCAGGATTAAAGTTTTGTGGGGTTTTAGGTCATGTGTGTTAGCTTTGAGGTAATTTGTACTCCTAAAAGTTTAGTTTTATCAAATATACATTTCAAATGTGAAAGTTCTTGGAGAAAACAGACCAAAAATAGTACTCGCTCATCCTGGACTATGCTGTTTTTTTTTTT
>NW_015521705.1:0-1900 GCF_001515645.1 Sinocyclocheilus grahami | reverse complement strand
AAAAAAATACTATGAAAGTCAATGGCATCCACCAACTGTTTGATTGCCAGCAATCTTCAAAATATCATCTTTTGTGTTCAACAAAAAGGTTTGGAACGACATGAGTAAATGATGACAATTTACATTTTTGGGTGAACTGTCCCTTTAAAGGGACAATTCAGTTGTTATTTATTCACCCTTATGTCGTTACAAACTTGTATGACTTACTTTCGTCTGTGGACAACATAATAAGATAGCCTGAAGAATGTTTGAGTGTCTTTATGTCCATACAGTGTAAATCAGTGGGGTCCAAAACACTTTTTTTTTCACATTTTGGGGTCAACTGTCCCCTTATTAGAAAATATTCAAAGAAATAGGACAGTTACATTAACGTACCCATAGTACTGTGGTTTCTTCCGAATCATCAGGTTTGACCGTCTCATGGGGTCTTTGAAGATGTGACCATTCAGTGGTGATTGCAGACATGGTTTCCTTGGCAACCAACACAAAGCAACGCATGCATCTTGGACGTAAGTAGCAACAGATGCTGCGCTGACCTCAGCCACTTCCTGGAAACACAAATTTGTCAAAATACAAAAAAATAAAGCAGTTAGATTAATGCAGAAGGTTCTTCACTCACTGCTGGAAAGGACTCAAAATTGTGTTGTAGTATTCCGTGGTTTTACTAGATGTATACAAAACAGTCCATGCGAGATGAACAAATGAAGATGGACGAAAAAATCGGATTCAAATAACTGTTTGGACAGAGTACTGAGTGAATATAGATGAACTGCATAAGAGCCAAGAACTTGCCGGTTCGACCGAACAAGTGATTCTTTTTGAAGCAAACCCTTTGAAGTCTTTATAGGTATTTATCAAATTATGATTTCTTTGGCTTGGAAGCAAGTTTACTCTTGTATAAAGCAACACTGTGTTCATTTGAAAGAGCCAACACGTGTACGAGAGCAACAGCTGTTCATCTCCTGCAAAACCTGGAACACCTAGTTCAAATTTCCCCCTTGATTTTTGCTTTGAAAACATCTTGCAGGCCTTCAAGCTTAATTGAAGTCAAATTTCCTTGCCACGTCATGTTGATGGCAGACGCAGCGTACTTGCTGAATCCATGTGGTCACAGTCCAGGGCAGTTTGTGATAGAGATAACGGCACACTTTGATGAGAGCACTCCAGTCTTGTGGTGTAATGCCTCCATCTCTCTGCCCTGGCCACGGCGGGGGGAAGCAATCACAGTATCACAGGAAAACTCTGACCGCATGATATCACCTTCAAAATGGAGGAAGCACGCACCACCACACTCACATGTGATCAATTATTTAGCAAAAACTTATGCAGGGAATTTCAGCCATTAGCTCAAAAGTGGGATCTTGGCCAGGGTAATGGCGGCTCCCAGAATAAACACATTTGGGTAATAGGTCACAAGGAACAGACTTGCCTAGAAGGTGGTTGTCGTTTTAAAACTGTTACATGTCTGGGCGTGTGGCGGAGTTCGAATTTAAGCAGTCGCAATTGCCGTAGACCAGTGGGGCTTCCAATATCCTGATTGCCATTGACCTTTCTGGCTTGTATAATTGAGATCACCACAAACGCAGTACCATCTCCATCCACCAGTCCTGTACGTAATGCCCTCAGTGATGAATGATGAAACTTCTTAGCAGCTGTGTGACTTGCTTCCACTCTTGAAAGTCCTCGGTCGGTTGTGGTTTCATCCTGTTGTTGTGTTTATTGTTGCAGGGCGGCCAGGCCTTAGAGCCCAGAAGGTCTCGTTTCTCAGGCGCAAGTCAACTCTCCACAGAGCTGATATCAAAATAGTTTAAAAAGAAATCGTCTGATAGCTCCCAGTGAGCAAACCCACCAAATGCTTCCAGATTCCTCGGATCTGATAGTATAAACAACAGCACACTGG
>NW_015521704.1:0-1901 GCF_001515645.1 Sinocyclocheilus grahami | reverse complement strand
CAAAACAAAAAATAAAAGCAAATGTAAATTCTTCTGCTTTCTTGTAAGCAGTAATATTTTGCTCAGTCTATATTGGCCACTTCACAGCGGTATAAAACCCAGTTCAAAGAAGCCCAGTCTTCCTCTTTCTCAGATATCCAAATAAGAAAATGTGGCCCAGGCAAAGATTCCTCCCCAGGCCTGTATTATGATGTAGAGTTAGAGATTTCATCTCAAACTGAGCTCTGCATGTCTGGCCGAGGGGGTTTTGTTTTTTTAGAGGATGTCGGGGATAAACACTAAATTAATCATGTTTTGGCTGAACTTGCCGGGGACTGAAATTTGCTTATAGAGGCCTGTGATCACATAAAATATTAAAGACTTTTTCTTAGCACTAGCAGAAGGCTACGAAAAACACTGGGCACCGTTATCGTTTTAATGAAACAAACAAATAAATAAATCCCCATTTGATCAGAACTGGATGTGGATTACATTTAAATGTATATAAGCAGGACGAATTATGATTTTGCATACATTAATGACCCGAATCAGAATAAAATGACTAAAAATATAACTCTTGATGCTAACTTCACACCTTATTTTCGATTCAGAGTCAAACATCATTCACTTCACCAGTTAAGAAATAAACCCATTTATCTTACTGACACAAATTACAGATTAAAGAGTCTTTACAAATGACTGGGCCAATGTAAACGCGTTAGCAGAAGCGCTCTGACACGCTCTAAACTAGTTAGCCCACGTTTTCTGCGGTAAACGCATTACGCAGTTTATTCCGCCGGAAATGCATTGGCCTCGTGGACTCGCAGCTCTCGATGAGTCTGAGTTTAACAAATACATCACTTCATTACGGAGTAGTCAGGCTGCAGGGGTCCCTCAGATTAAACAGGCCTATTTAAGAACCGCGATTTACATCCCTCACACACCACGACAATCTCCATAGTAACGACACACGAACTGACCAACAAAGCTTATTAAAATGTTATATTACACCGAGAGAGAGGTCAACGGTCAAATTTTAACTAGGGGAGGAATGGGATACACACACACACACACACACACTCACTTTAGGCCTGTATGATGGTGAGAGATCAGGTCCCAGCGAGCGACGGAGGGGGTATTGGGAGAGGAGCGCAGCATGAGGCCGTGTAGGAGGGGGCGAGCGTCCACTTAAGGGCCCCCTTGCTGGGCCGGGCGAGGTTTAGTTGGTGGGGGTAAAGCGGAGCTTCATGGCACACTGCAAGAGCAAATCGAATTCTTCACAATTAGCTGAGCTTCCACGACAGGCACCAAGGTGGGAGAGCCACATCACCGACTGCTACAGCTCTGATTGGGTAATTCGTTCTCCACTATGCAAATGTGATGCTCAGAGGTTGTATGGAGGCCGGATGCAAGTCGTCAGGATGGTGCGATGGCATCAAGGGTCAACAAATATTGTAAAAACAGGTTTTAGTGTCCTGTGGGAAAAGAGCTGGGCGGTTTTATCACAAGTTGACAATGAAAATGTCCAAATAATTAGAAAAGGCCATGAAGAATGTGAATGAAGACCATACCGATTTGTAACGGGACATGTTTGGTGATCCGATGTAGTTCTTCATCCATAAACACATGACCTAATGGACAGAAATGCACAACAGTTACAGTTAGTCACCTGAAAAGGAAAAACAGATGTAAAACAACATATAAAAACTTTGCTTACCTCATTTTATGCTGTTTGTGCTCCATACTTACTTGCTGGTACTGTGGGTGCATGATGAATTTAAGAAATTTGCTCTTTTTGTGAGGATTGGGGGGTGGGGGTTGAAATGGTCTTTATTCAGCTGTTCAGATTTTTTTGTTTTCAATGCTGCTTTTGCAGCAGAGCTCTCAATATTTTTTTTCTTTTGTTTGTTTTTTTTTTTTTT
>NW_015521703.1:0-1904 GCF_001515645.1 Sinocyclocheilus grahami | reverse complement strand
GTAACTCTAGATTAAAAGAATACAGTACAATGACATTTTCTTTCATTTCTGGAGAGAAATAGCATAGACAATGAACAAAGATGAAACTTCATACTGGGCATGTGTTGACCACCTGTTTTTGCATTATTTAACATTATTTGAACATTACTTATGAATTTACTCTGAACCATCTAAAACATACGGTGACCCAGCACAACACAACGAAATCGCCACAACACCATGCATAGGACTAATTTAATTGTATTGTACTAATTTTGTTGTGTTGTTTCCATTGTGCTTTGCTCATTTTGCTATGTTTCCACTTGTTTCCATTGTGTTGCGACTTGTTTCCATTGTGTTGTGCTAACTTTGTTGTTTTGCGGCTTGTTTCTATTGTGTTGTGAATATTTTGTTGTGTTGTGCACTACTGGGCCACCAAAGAAACAAGTAGTAAGAGCAACAGTTAGAAACACTAGATTGTCTAATTAAAATATTTCAGAAAAAAGAAAGAAAGAAAAGGCAAATTAATTGTACTGTGATTCAGTGCTGTTAAATGACAAAATATGAAAATGTCCAATAGTGTAAACACTTTTTATGTGATACTTAGACAAATCTGTCAACACAAATGTAAGACATTATAAAGTGTTAGCACTTAATCAAGGTAAGTTTTGCCAGAGAAGCGAATGAGTTCATACTTAACTAGGTCATGGCGACTATTTCACTGTTGAGAGAAAGAATGAGACCAATACGGAGGGAAGAGAGAAGTGAGAATTGATGGGGAAAATAAAGAAGCATGTCATTCTGACACATGAAAAGGAAAGTTTGAATCATAACATTAAATAATACCTTCTTCCTTCTTTCACTCTTGTATACCTGTGTGTGCATACATGTTTCTTTGTATAATGTATAAATAGAGCTGGTATAGTCAAAACAAGGAAAGAGTTTAAGGGTTGTAACATATAATGTGGTCCATACAGACAGATAACCAGGTAAACCATTTATGCTCTCTGGTTTAGACATACTGTGAAGGCTGTTTGAAGTTTAGTAAAGTAGATTGTATTACATGTAAAACATCTCTGTTCCATATGGAGCAATTTTTATTTTCATTTTATTAACGATGGAAAAATTTGCAGCATGAAAAAGGAAACAATATGAATTGTTTTTTCAATAAATAAATAAACAAACTATTGTCCAAGTACACTGCAAAAAAGGTGCTAAAAAAGAGATGTTGGATTTACTTTGAAACCATTTTCACAGTAAATTACACAAATAATTACAAAGAAAAAGCATGTACCATTCAAGTATGTGAAATCGAAACGCAGAAAGATGAAGACATATAGTATTTTCTCGTAAAATGTACTCCAATAATCTTTATTTGCAACTACAAATTTTTTTTTTTACTACAGTTTATTAATGGGGTGCACTATTCCTTTTATTAGAACATGAGCAATAGTTAACTCCTTCAAGACCATTCTGTCAAAGCATGGCATTCGTTTCCTGTTCTCTGACACCAGATGTAGAAATAAACAATTAATAATAGCTGTTCAAATGCTGTGGAAACTTCTGCAGAGAATTTCACAGAGATCTTGATGAACCTGCAGCGTTGCTATGGCAATACATACCCCCCTGTGGTTAAACATAGACTCACTCATTCACTCAAACATGCAGGAAGACAGAGGAAGAGAGACATGGGGGGAGGGAATTTTTTTTGGCCACCAGCAGGAGTAACAACCTCTTCAGAAAATCAGTTAAAGATCATCCGGAGAAACTGATCGACACTCTCCTCTGCTGTAAGATTTGAACAAGCGCCTAAATCAAAAGCATGAACATCAGTTGAAAAACAGCCACTTGCTTTGATGCAGGAGATGCAAGGAGAAACTTGTTTATATAACTCTAAATACTGAAGATTTGGGACCAGCTAAACC
>NW_015521702.1:891-1905 GCF_001515645.1 Sinocyclocheilus grahami | reverse complement strand
AAACTGCAAGATTTGTAAATGATGCATGGCGGGTCACATATAAAAAATTTTAATAGTCAAGCTGCAGCCTGTTTGAGATTCATCACTGGGCCATTATTGGGCCGCGGGCCGGACTTTGGACACCACTGATAAAAGGACCCCTGTTGTAAATGAGCAGTGTAATATAAGTGAGTTGTGTAAATAGTGATTTATGTGACTTCAATTATTTCTTATTAAACTGAAATTGAAGTAAAAAGTTTTTTGGAAAACCACACCCTGGCTTCAGTCTTCATTTGCTGCTGAATTGTGTTAACACGCATATACTGTAGAAACATAAGGAGAGCAAGAGATTGATTGTTAGAGTCAGTTTATTTTTAATTAATACTATAGTAGTTCAGTTTACTTTACATCTTTGACTAGCCGTTAATTTATCAATTGAATGGGTGACCTATCCTCATTAATCATGCAAACATTTACATTGCATTAGTCGATTTATAATATTCATGTGAGTCATGTGAGCATCTTAATGCTGGTAAATGTGAATGTTATTGTGTTCATACATTATCATGTTCATGTGTGAGGGGAAGAGCCTAAAAATGTGTTCTGAGTTTGTCACACCACAGAAAAAATTTGCTATTAACCACCCAACCAAATTTAAATGATAAAAAAAAAATAAGTAAATAAAAAAAGTTATCAAAATCTTGGAAAAATAAGCAATATTCATTTAGTCACATTTAGTCATTTTGCAGACGCTTTTATCCAAAGCGACTTACAATTGGAGGATACATAAAGCGATTCTTCTTAAAGAGGCAAACAGACACAGGAAGTGCTTGTAATACCAGGTTTTAGGCATTGTTCAAATAAATACAAGCTAGAAAAGGGAAGGAATAAAAAAAGAGAAAGACAAACTTTTTTTTTTCCTAATTTAGGATGAAGTCTAGCGTCAAAAGAGATGAGTTTTCAGCTGTCGCTTGAGAATTGTCAGGGATTCAGCATTGCGGATAGGGGTGGGAAGATCATTCCACCAGCCAGGAA
>NW_015521702.1:0-751 GCF_001515645.1 Sinocyclocheilus grahami | reverse complement strand
TATGCAAGCATCAATGTCTTGAACTTGATGCGAGCCGCGACCAGTAGCCAGTGCAAGGAGATAAAGAGAGGTGTAAGCCTCTTTCACTGTACTTGAAATTTACTGGGCATTGGAGTAAATGTGGATTGGGGGCTGTTAATGGTTGGCTCTCCCCTCTGATGCTTATATTCACTTTCTTGCCATAATAAACCAGTTTAAGTTAATTCCCTCTCTGTCATGTTCTGACTGACACACCTGGTTCGCTGCTTTCTCCATCTGAACCTCGCCTTTACTGTCTTCAAGGTAGCCCTTCACTACACTGCTCTTCAAAAGGATACTCCGTCTCAGATATATATGACTTTCTTTCTTCAGATGAACACAGGAAGATTTTTTGTCCATATAATGCAAGTGTACAAGATGCTTAAAAAAATACACAAAGTGAACACGATGTTCAAGTTTAAAACAGTGATTTTCTCACAAACGCCTATCATTTCACTTCAGAAGGCATTGATTCATGAATGTCTTCTGAAGTGAAATGATAGGCGTTTGTGAGAAAACATTGATTCATCAGCTGGGGTCACATGGATTACCGTCATCTTCACTTTGTGTAGTTTTTGAAGTGTCATCTTTGAATGTCCAATACACAATGTTTTTGACCAGTGCTCATTGTGTTCACTTTGCAATGTGAATATGATTCAATATGATGAGACAAGAATATAATTCCTTTGTTTCTTTGTTTTTTAATACTCAAGTACAATTTTAAAGTTGTACT
>NW_015521701.1:0-1909 GCF_001515645.1 Sinocyclocheilus grahami | reverse complement strand
TTCACTTTTGGGGGGTTTTCCACTGGGTACAGTACCTGGTACTTAGAAGAAATTTCAACACACTTCAGCAATAAACAAAGGTTAAGAGAATGGGATTATATACATAAAGGATATTTGTGTTTAACATTTAATTATTGCAGGTTTGCGTCATATTCTGAGTTGCATTATTTTTATTCATTTTGAGGAATACTGAATCTGTGTTTTTTGTGTGAGTGAGATGAATTAATGCATATTCATATTTATTTTAGAACTATAGTGACATCTTGTGATTTCTCTCAACAAGGGGACAGGAGAGCTGTCAGTCAATAAATTGAAAAAAAAATTAACTTGCGTTACTTATTTGAAAAAGTAACTTAGATATTTTCTTGTAAATTAAGAAGTAATGCGTTACTTTTCTAGTTACTTGAAAAAAGTAATCTGATTACGTAACTCGCGTTACTTGTAATATATTACCCCCAACACTGAAAGTAACTAGTAAAATATGTACAAGTTATGTCACAGTAACACAATAGCAACTAATGCAAGTAGGCAAATAAAAAAAGGCTTACTATATCCTCCACTGAAAATCACAGCGGCGCGTTCTTCTGAGGAAAATCCAAAGCTTATTCCTCTCAGCGCGTCTTCTTCCAGAAGTAGCCGAGATGAACTTGAGGGAAAGTCTGGCTGCTGTGTTTGCTGAGATGTGGGTGTTTACATGCGCGTGTCTCATGTGGAGGATTGTAATATCAAAAGCGCGATTGGCGCGCGGGCGCGGTCACATTAGCGATAATGAAGGCGACGGCCAAGACTTGACATCGCGTTGGTTTCATACTGATTACTTTGTCACATCATATTTGTTTTCGTCATGACTTACTTCGTTTAAAAGTAGACATGCTAAGCTTTCTATAGATATGTCTCTCATGTGTGTGTGTCAAATATTAGCTGAGTTTCAGTTCATTTTAGTGACCCGTTTCAAACAGATATGCGCGGAGAATGAGACGGCTAAAAGCACACCCTGTTTATTTTCTTTATTTTGCAAAAGCACGATGTTTTGTTGATATTGTGAGTGTACACAAATAAAAGTAGACCCTTTACGGATTTAAATGCTGTATAGCACACGTAGGTCGTGGAGACGTTGCAAAATTGGAAAATTGGATTGGCATTGACATCTTTTGCGTCTGGCAGATGTATATTTTAGGGCGTTTGCTCTTCTGGTATACGTCGCTGAGACGTCCCTGTCAGCTGTTAAGACGACGCCTAGCCGATGTATTCCAGACGTAAATAATTTAGAACGTCTTGGATCCGCTCTTTAAACGATGTTAATCAGATGTTCATACGTCTGCAAGATGTCTGATTGATGTAGGACAGACGTTTTATCAAAACTTCCCCCTCCCATTATTTTAATAAAATACCCACGCGATATCTATATCTATAATAATAATCCTCCCTCATGCATGTTACAATTACCAAACATGACCAATTAATAAACCACACTCTCAACTAATAGAACACACATTTGTTAATTTTATTAAAAATGTAAATACATTTAATAACAGGCAAAGAAAACATTTGATTCATACAGAAACACGATAACAGTTTATGCAAACAACAATACTCTATTTGTAACATATATACAGGTGTACATAAAAATTTAAATCCTCCCTGGGGCCAAGCGAAGGAAATCTTTAATAAATGTTTCCGCGTCTGCTTCGGTTGGAGACAGAAGGACGGGATTCCTCATAGCTGAAGCTGTATGTTAAAAGAAACAATTACAAACATGTAAAAAGATCGAGCAACCTGCTTCCACTTACACTGAAATAAATGACCGTCAGATATATTTTTTCTTTATCTGGTTCTTCTGAATAAATCGGACAAAGTTATATAGTTAGCATAAAGAACAACTCAAGCTGGTTCACCAAGTGCCAAAAAA
>NW_015521700.1:0-1913 GCF_001515645.1 Sinocyclocheilus grahami | reverse complement strand
TACCTCGCCGACTGCTGGAAAGAACCTTTAGAAAACAAATTAAACTGATGACTCACTGCCTTCTCTTCCAGCCCACAACCTTTAAACACGCATCCGCTCGGGACGCTCACGCAAACTCCTGGAGAGAGCAGCTCTCCAACAAAGGCAGGGAAGCCCTTGAAGCACAGAAAGCGGCCCATCACCATCCTCCCACTGCTGCGGAGCACAATAGCAGCATCAGCCAACTCATTAGTGCTCCACAACAATGCAGACGCAGCCGTGGGCCACAGACGCACAACTACTCGCATCACACTTAACTCTTGCAGAGGGAAAGTGCTCAACAGGTCATGAGAGAGAGATTTAATTGCACATCAACAGCACTGATGATAAACCAGAGGTCAGCCCTCGCTGCGGTCACTAGTGAGCAGACCAGGGGGTTTCACGGAAGAGCTAAGGGGATTCGTGGAAAAACGAAGAAAAACTGTACAATTAAAATTAAAAAAAATTTCAATAAACTAAGGGGCTACAAGGAAGAGCTAGGGGATCCATGGATAAATTTAGAAAAAGTAAATATAATAAGAGATTACAATAAATAGATGACTATGAAAATAAAAACTTGATCAAATAGATACAAATTAAAATTAATACAAATTATGTCCAAATTAAAATAAGTATACAAAAATATATATTAAAATAAACTGGGGGCTGCAAGAAAGTGCTAGAAGATAAGTGGAAAATTTTAAATATTTAAAAAAACATTTAAAAATAATTTTAAATAAAATAAAGTATATAGTAAAAGAAAGATTAAAATAAATTGGGGGCTGCAAGAAGTGTGAAAAGTGTAAAATGTTTAAAAACTTACAAAAAAAACTTTGGGCTTACAAAATGCTCTTGAGGATATCCATGTATTTTCTTGTGTAAAGACCCAATTTATACTCGTTTATGTTCTAAACAGATGTGAATGTTATTTGGAAAATATTTCGTATCTATCGTTACACTATTAAGTTTAGTCACTATGGTACTGTATTGTTAAATCTATTTAAGTCCAATTTGTGCGTGTTATTGCGTACTTTAATTTTAATAAATATACTTTTTTTTTTAAATTAAAGTATGCAATAACACGCACAAATTGGACTTAAATAGATTTAACAATACAGTACCATAGTGACTAAACTTAATAGTGTAACGATAGATACGAAATATTTTCCAAATAACATTCACATCTGTTTAGAACATAAACGAGTATAAACTGGGTCTTTACACAAGAAAATACATGGATATCCTCAAGAGCATTTTGTAAGCCCACTGCATCTAAAAGATCAAAACCCCCTGATCCAGACACACACGCAGATCAGTATTTAGCTACCCTGAAATTGTACGCAAATTTATTTCCAGTGAATATTGTATAATGTGCATCGCTATTATGAGACATTTGACATGTAGCAGCATTACATCATACATGATCCTGGAGCAATGCATATTACTAATCAAATTAAGTTTTGATATATTTATGGTAATGTACAAAATATCTTCATGGAACATGATCTTTACTTAATATCCTAATGATTTTTGGCATAAAAGAGAAATGTATAATTGTGACCCATACAATGTATTGTTGGCTATTGCTACAAATATACCCCAGCGACTTAACACTGCTTTTGTGCTGCAGGGTCACAGATGATGTTGGTGGACCATTGGAGTGGACAGATCTAGATGATGAATGGAGCTGGTGGAGCAACAGGTCTGGTCCCATTCCTACCTGAAGCGCTGCGACAGGTGTCTCTCTCTCTCTCTCTCACACACACACACACTGAATCACAATTACAAACATGCACTTTCATGGGGTCAAGCATTGTGAGCTCGTCTATTTATAGCCTGGAAGCGTGGCTGGTGTGTGTGTGTGTGTGTGTGTGTGAGAAAGAGAGAGAGAGAGA
>NW_015521699.1:0-1915 GCF_001515645.1 Sinocyclocheilus grahami | reverse complement strand
GTGTGGTGAACAATCCCATCAGCAACCAGACTCAACATCTCAACAACACTGAACTCTGTCAGCCATGTTCAGGCACGTCTGTGATAATATTTAGTGTTTATGTACACATTCACTCACACTAACAACCCTCTTCTTCACATCCTCCAGATGACTCTGTGTCGCTGATGTTGATTTCTGCTGCTGCTGCTGGATCTGTGTTGATCATATCAGCAGTCGGGATCTTCTGCATCTGCAGGAAACACAGAAAAACAGAGCAAGAAGGCAAGCATTGTCTACTTTTACTTACTGCATGTGTGTGTATAATGTAAAACAATACTCAAATATCAATTCATTGAGAATTTTGTTTCTGTTATATTTTGTTACAGTTCAGGCCCGTGATAGAGAGATCACTTACGCTGATCCAACATTTTACAAAAGACATAAATCGGTGAGAGAATATATTTCTGTCTATGATGTTTCTGTATTATTTCAGCAGTGATTCAGATTTAGGCGTGTGTTTAATGATTTACAAACATGAGCACAACAACAGACATTTATAAAAGCAGCAGTCTTTTTGTCTTCTACACTGATACATTTATTTTAGGGTCACACAAGACCATCAGAGGCATTGCGATATTGTCATGTCACAAACTCTTATATTTCATCCAAGGCACATCTATTCCCCTAAAAATGTGAAATTGCTATATTATAGGCAAATTAAAATGACTTAATAGCAACATTTAATCAAACAAAGAAAGAGAGAAATACTGGAATATTCCTCCATCTGTGGCAACACAATCTTACGGCAATTTGTATCTAAATTATGTTCTTGTGAATTGATTGGTAATGTTTATATATTTGTACATTCTCGTATACATTTTTGTACAATCTGCTTACACCCCAGTAATGGGTATGTTTACACGTGGACCTCCATGCTTACATTTTTCTAATAATGGTATGTTTTTGTACAATTCACACCGTACAAATTCATACAAAATTTTATTGCGGTTTTTTTTCAGAGTGCTACAGAACAGGATAATGTGGTGTACGCAGGAGTCTCAAGACGTTGATCAACTCTTGAACAAAATGTGATTCTGTTTTTGGATTACTAACTTTATCCCAAATACAGAGACAGGAGACAGAATCACATGTTCTTTATGAATACAAATATATGCCCTTTAACATTTAACTGTCATTTTGTCATAGGTACTCATACATTTGAAAAATAAAGATTCCAAAAGGGAGTTTTCACAGTGATGCCATAGAACTTTTATTTTTAAGAGTGTCAGACAGGGCTGGACTGGAGTTAAAATTCAGCCCGGGAAAAATTCAGCCCATTCAGCCTACGATTTCCCTATGAATGTTTTGCTGGGGTTAAAATAGGACAGAAACAAATAATAATAGATATTATTGAATTTACTGCATTTTCTTCACATAGAAATGCACATTTAAAAGTAAAACAAATTTTGAGCTAGGATGCAGTAAAGTAAATTAAATCTTGATGCTTGTTTGTGTTTGTCAATTGTTGTTTGTTGTTGATGAAGAGTTGCCTTAGATACAAAAATAATTTCCAAAAGAACAATAAACTAAATTAAACTCCTTAACAATAGAATTTTTGCAAGTTAATTTCTAATTAATGTAAGACACTGATGTTAATCTTTCATCATTAATATTTTACTTTAACAGTTAAAATTTATTAGAACTAAACATACTTAAAGAGAAGAAAGCATTTTACTGAATTAATGGGATCCACGCGTTAAAGCTCCTTTGTCAAATTATCATTTTAAAATACACTAACAGTCAAAAGTTTTTGAACAGTAAGATTTTTAATGTTTTTTATTTTAAAGAATTCTCTTCTGCTCACCACACCTGCATTTATTTGATCTAAAAGACAGCAAAAGCAGTAATATAGTGAAATATTTTTACTATTTAAAAT
>NW_015521698.1:0-1915 GCF_001515645.1 Sinocyclocheilus grahami | reverse complement strand
TGAAGAGATTTATGTCACTGAGCTTAAAGTACTTAATATGTCCCATCATCACTGTAGTCATAAATAATGGAGGAAAATGTCAGGAAGCTTGTTTGCCATGGTACGTCAGTGATAAGTTCAGTGGGTGTCATGGTTGTGTTAAAAAAAACCTGAGAATAAAGTACAGGGTCTGGCAGAATATCTTGCAGGAGCTGAAAAAGATTCAGAATGCAGATTATCCTTTCATGCTACAGGACTGTGATGACTCTCATCCTTAATATAAAGAGTAATATCAAAAGTGACTTTGAAATGCACCTTTTCCAAAAACAGACATTTTCTTAGTGCTGAATGCTTTAAAAGTATTATTATGTTTGATGTAGCAAGACAGCAAGCTTATTCACTTGCTACTGTCAGACCCTGAATATTTATTCTAAAGTACATGATTTGTCCTTTTAAGTTTAGTGTGGGTAAAAAGGTGAGGCATTGCTCTAGTTTCAAATTGTATGTTATGATTAAACCTTAAGAAAAAGCAGAGTTTCAAAAATAGCAGTTTATCTATTTTATCTTTTCATCTGCAAAACATTTGAAGGACGCATCAAGATTCTTGATCATTCAAGAGCCTTTCAACCCTTACTTCAGTTGTTTCTACTATAGCCAAGAAGTAAACTTTTTCTGTCATATGGCCAACCATGCAGCAGGGTAACTTCGGCATATGTCTCCTCCACTATTCTAGGTTTATAAGCTCAACTCCCTGCATAATATTAATTATGTAAAGAGTTTAATGTTAAGAGTGCAAAGTACTTTTAGCTGGTGACGTAAAACGACCAAGGAAAAGCCAAACAAGTATGTCTGTAATTAACTTGCAATAAGTGGGAATCATAGCAATTATTTACCAATAAATGGAAAAATGGGCGAATTAGCCGCAGATGTGTCTGGCTGGTAATTACTGACAAATAGTATCAACATCTTGGATAGTCCAGACACAAATACAAAGATGCAACACTTTTTGAGGAAGTTTAAGGATTTTAAGTTGTTGAGACTGTATAAGAAAGAAAAAAAAACTATTTGGAAACCTACATTTTGTCAAGAGAAGACAATTGGCTTAATTATGTTCAGTGTACACAGATTCTTCACTATGACCAGTTTTGGCAGGCTCATCTAATTATGAAAGATGACAACCTAACTTGAAGTTTAATACTTGGCTCAAATCTCCAAGGTAAGCTTGAATATGCTTATGTTCAGCAGGCTTTTATTTGCTAGATGTAGTTCTTTCACACTAGAAGGCAAGGGGTTATTTACAAAGTGATTAGTAGAATTATTTAAAGGTTTAGATACAGGTAAGAGGTCATGTTTCAAGACAGGTTATGCTTTACTAAATTTAGTTACTGCATTGCATATTGCAATATGTTGTATATGTTTAGAGTACTATAGGTTTAGAGAGTAAATTAATTTGTATGAGGGAGGGTAATTTTAGTCCAATTCTCACCATTCTGAAAAGTAAAAAAACATTTTGATGTTGTTTATTAGTATATTTTATACTTTGACATTACACTCACATTTTATGCTGTGTATCTGCTGTCCAGATATAATTCTCGAAATAAATGTGTTTATTTCACTGTCACAGCTGCATAGTAGAGGTCAAGGATATTAGGTGTCAGAAGGTAGCTGGAACCGTGAAAATGACATTTTCACTCCTGGTGCGACTTTTCCTTCTTGGCTCCCAAATATTCCCAAACTAATTACTGGAGAGCAGTCTGCAGTGATCCCTCCCCACTATCTGCTGTGACACAGCTGCAGGTTAATCAAGGCTTTTCAAACTAATTATGGGAATTGTCTAGAGGAAAATGTGATTAAACTTGCTTCACATTTCCTATTTGCAAATGCAAGACAAACAAAGTATGACAACATAAGAGCATTGTCCAGGTGGAATGTAAAC
>NW_015521697.1:0-1918 GCF_001515645.1 Sinocyclocheilus grahami | reverse complement strand
ATCTGAATTTATATATATAATACAAAAATACATTTATATATATTATTAATTTAAAAATATGGGTACTATTTTTCTACTGTTTTATGATTACTTATTTTTATTTTTTTATTACTTATTTTCTTATTTTTACTACTGCTTTTGCTTGGAAATATGCATATTCTTAATAGAAAATGTGGTGTGTGCAGTCCCAACATCCAAACCCACCTCTCATAATCTCTGTGGCTTTGGGTAAAATCTCTGTAAAGCTGCTGACTTTGTTTTTTTGTTTTTTTTCCACAGCTACTTTGTGTGTGTGCGTATCCACCTCCATGTTGAAGTCATTGTTTCAGAGGTGCACACCTTGAATAGAGGTCAGCAGAAAACTTGGGAAATACCCTCTCTGCATCCTCTGAGACTTGTGCATTTCAGATTTATATCTCAGTGCCTGGGGATCAAGATAAAAAGGCAGGTCTGGGTCTCATTCGTTTTGAAATTAATAACTGGAGCCCTGGGAAGAGGGTGAGAATATAAAAACAGTTATGCCGTGAGTTCACCACCCCTCATTCGTCCAGCCTATAGTCTGATCCCTGAGCTTGTAAACCACCGCACGTTACTGAAACACATAACTTTCATCTGGGAACTCCTGGGGCTCGCACCTCATTCAGCAATGTTACAGAGTCTCTATGGCACAGAAAATCTCCCAGTTTCAGACATGCAGTGAAAAATGTTCCAAATCCTCTTCGAAACAAATCAAGATGCTTGGGTTTATAGTTTAGTGCCAAATCGCTCAGCTAACCATTAAAAGACTTCAAGGCCTGACGAAGTCTGACAAACAGCGTCCAGACAAGGACTTATTTTTGCCAGGTTAAATCGCTCGTTCATTCATGTTAGTCATTTCACACAGATTTTAAATGACCAGGAGGCCTACAGAATTGAAAAACCTCAATATACTTATAGTTAGTCTAGTGTGTAAAGTCCTGCTCTCACTAAATGTAAAAAAGTACAACAACAAGACTAAATATTCTTTCAGACTAAATAAAAAAAAGAGTATACTCTTTACAATATGTAATCCAGACAAAAGACATCAGTCATGTTATAGTAGTGACCTACAGCATCAGATGTGCCATACAACTCCTCTCTCATGGCCTCATGGGACCATTTCCTTTTTTTTAATTAAAAAAATTTTTTTTTTATACATTTTATTAAGTTTTAGTATTTTTTAAAATAATTTTAAATATCTATATATTTTCAGTGTTAGTTTTAGTTATTTTAGTACATTATAGTATAGTGCAATAAAATATTTATTTTATTTTTAATTGTTTTTAAGGTTATACTGTATGTTTTTGATTTAGGTAATGAACAGGGTGGATAATGTTGAATAAACACTGATCCAGCCTGATAAGCTCAGGCAGGACAGGCCCCAGTGTGCAAACATAAGAATGCAGGGTCTGAGTATGTTTTTGACATGATAAATTCTTTTTTAAAATTTTTATTACATTTTGGCACAATGGGGTAAAAATCTTCATAGTAAATGCCAGGACTGTTTGCACTACAGTGTGTACTGTTTGCCCAGAAAGGGGACATTCCGTCTTTGGGAGAGTGATTTATGGCCTCCCTGTGTGGACACTTTACCTCTGCTCTCTCTGATAGGCAGAAAACAGAAAAAACAATCTTTTATGGACTATTTTAATCTCTTAAAAACATGTTTCTCCCACACATTTATTTCCAGAGATAACCGTGCATTCAATAACTCTGCAACCTCTTGACCCCGAGTTCCTGAAAAATACATGTAGTGCCTGATCTAACTAAACCAGATGGGAGTACATTACATAGCCAGATGAAAAACAAGTAGCTAACATATTTTTGTGGAATTAGTTTTTTCTTCATAAATCAAAGGGTTTAATTGATCATACTCTTTGTGGAATGAAACCCAACTGAA
>NW_015521696.1:0-1918 GCF_001515645.1 Sinocyclocheilus grahami | reverse complement strand
AAGCAAAGAAAACGGAATCCAAATACCCTGGGAAGTCATTTTGCATGATGACAGGTAAACATGGCTCACATACATTCAAAAATTATTTTACTTACAAACACACAAATCATCACACACCCTCTACAGTGGGCAGTGTGATCAGTTGTGTCTTGGAAATCAGAGAAAAGCCCTAAACTTTTCAACTTACGTTTCTCTTGCACAAACAGGTATCCCTCCATTGTGTTCGGACTGATGCTCTTATGTTCGTCCGGGTTTTCCTTCATCTTCTTCATCAAGCATTCCACCTCTGAACGAGTGCTCTCGAACCGGTTCCGCGTCTGAAACACGACAAAGACTATTTAAGGAGAAGGTGAATGTTCAAAAAGATATGAAGATTCAAGAATGCTTGTGAAAACCTGCCACTGCAATACAAAATACATTAAACTACTGCACTCCTTAAATATAACAGATCATTGACCAGGCTCATTGTGAAGTGGCTAGTTTTGTGGCAGTTGTTATTTGCAATGCATTTTGTCAAACTAACTGCACCTGTCAGGTACTGGGTTTGAACAAACTCCAGCAAACTCCTGTAGTGATTTGGCTTTGAAAGGGTTCGGTACACTCATCCGTAACTAAAAGATTGGACTTCACTCCAAACAAGACATGATGATTTACTTGCAATTTTCTTAGAGGTGCAGTATGCAATATTGACAGCTAGTGGTTGATATAGTTACTGCAGTGCCCTCCTCCTCAGACTGGACACTCGCGCAGGTTGTCATGCACAGGAACAAGCGCAATTCACGATGGAAGGTGATGAATATCTGTGTTTTAATATGCTTCTGGTCATAGAGCTTTTTGGGTGGATGCTTTTTAGATCGGGTAGAGTCTGTGATCTCTGACCCAGTTTGTTTGCTTGCTTCTATGGCTGCAGTATGCTGTGTTTTCCACCATCTGGAAACCCAGTGTGTCAAAATACTATTGGGTAAACTGGCAGTGGGCGGAATCACACAGACCAGAAACAGACACGGAACACACATTTCAAAGCATAATTGTAGCATTGTTATTCAAAGAAACAGGTATGTGAACTTAGCACATTTCCTAAATATCTGCAACTGTATTCTTTTTTGATGCTTTAGTACAGTACAGTCAAAAAACACATACAGACTACTAATTCTGCTCTCCTAATTTGTAACATCAGCATCTACTGTATGATGGTCTGTTGTAAGAAATGCACTCACATTTTGAATGCTGATTGTGAGGTCTGTCTTGAAATGGTTGAAGTCTTTGGCCAGTTCGTACCCATGATGATAATATGTAAACAGGCCCTGTAGAAAAGCTAGCAACTACACACAAAAAAGAGCCATCAGTAAAGACTGAATAATATAATATAATATAATATAAAAAGAATGACATGAAAATGTGATGAAGTTTTACCGGCTCCACAAACTCAAACATCTTCCTCTCCTGAACTTCCTGCACTTTGAAGACATATTCCAGCGAGACCTCATAGAAGTGCTGCCTTACTATGTCCACCTGGTTATCCGCCTGGGTAGATTTGATTAAAAAAAAAGACAAATATCCATCAAATCAAACTGGGGGTTTGATGTCTACAATGGCAAACCAAATGCTTTTGCTTTTACAAATGAAGTCAAACCTTTCAATATATCTGCCCGCAGTTTACCGTTTCACAGGAAGTCAAACCAGACGATTGCTAGTCTTAAAGTGCAACCGCATGCAAAATGGTATTTTAGTCTCAAGTAAAACGGCATTAATAGCAGAACATACTTCGTGAAGGTGTGCTTCCTTTTTCTTTGCCGACAGACTGAGGTGTTTCTCCAACACTGTGCAGTACTTCTCTGTCTCTTTATCATATTTCTTTTTGGCCTCCTGTGGGATAAAAATGCAAACTCTGACTGACAAAAGCTGAACAAACAAACAA
>NW_015521695.1:524-1921 GCF_001515645.1 Sinocyclocheilus grahami | reverse complement strand
CACTTATCAAAAGTTGCTAAAAAATTGCCAAATACATTTGAAAAAAAGCTACATTTGTTGCTCGGTGCTTTTGGAAGAAAAAGTTGCTAGGGTGGTGTGAAAAGTTGCTAAATTTAGCAACAAAATTGCTAAGCTGGCAACACTGCTCTGGTTGTAGAAACCGCAGAGATTTATATTCCAGAAGAAATGGGATCATCTTTTACAGGTGAGAATGTATTGGTTTGTGTTTTCATATATATTAAGCAAATATTACAAACGGTTTAAACTGTTGTAGCTTTTTTTAAACTAATTAAAAAATAATAGGATGTTGAGTTATTAATTATTTTATTTAATTTAAATTATTTAAAGTTATTTTTTCTTTTTTTGTACAATTACCAAATAACCCAAATCTAATTCTCGGGTCATGTAACTGATGTTTTCATGAAAAAGTACTAAAATGTACTACTACTACTAATAATAATTATTATTATAATTCAATCAATCAATCAATCATAACAACACATTTATATGTGCATTACTTTCATCTTGTGGATGATTTATGTAGTGCAGCTATTAATGGTTCTGAATCTAAATATACAATTATTCTGAATAATTAGACTATTTAACTTTTATCTTAAATCCAATAGCTATTAAAGTGTTTAAGTGTCATTATTTATCCAGACCACGTTAATGTCTCCAATAAGACAAAAATGCCCTGAGATATGAATGCAACCCAACAGAGGCTCTTTCTGAGTCAGTGAGCGCTCCTCTGAGGAGAACAGCATCCTTTGTGTCGTGTACGTAAACCGTTTTAATCAATGTTTCTGATTATTTTTTATTAATCTGTGGTTCTCTGGTCTCCAAACAAATATGTGGCCAGATCATGTTATTTGCTCTTTCTTTTTCGTGCTGATGAAAACAAAAGTTGGTTTGCAGACTATTTTTAAAACCTGTAAAAATGAAAGCTCATTAAAAATCAGATCATGAAAAAAATAGACTTTTGAATTCAGTATGAGTGAGCGTTTCTGATAGGCTAATATTAAGTAGGCTAATGTCCAAAAAAGTAAAGTGATGATAATACTTTATATGGCATTTATTGTATATACAGTACCATGGTACACACAGTAAATGTTTTCCAGAGCTGGCTAGTAATGTAATCAGATTCCAAAAATCAAGCGCTCATAATTAGAGTATATTACATTTTAAAAATGCTCATAATCAGATTACTGTTACTTTTTATGGATTTTATGGATTATTACATATTATTCACACAATGGCAGTAAATCCATCATAATTTATTGATTCTCCATAATTCGTCTTTTTTTTCTCTCTCTCTCTTTTAAAATTTCCTCTCTAAAAATCCTACTTTGTGTCATAGACTTAGTTTTGGCTATATTCACAATATAGAAAGGTCATGT
>NW_015521695.1:0-371 GCF_001515645.1 Sinocyclocheilus grahami | reverse complement strand
CAGAAGGACCTTAACTGTTGAATTGAGAAGTCTGACCTGAAAGAGTTTGGCTGTGGACAAAACAAATAACATATTTCTGTTTTTAGTGTTCAAATGATTTATTTTACATGTTTATGATTTAAATAATGATTAGCTTTTTAATCAACTCACAAACCCACTGCAGTTCTTACATTAAGCCCAGTTTAGGAAAACCTGAATTAATATAATTTTTAATGCATTTTATGATGATGATCAACATTTTTAAATATATTTTCTTTCTATTTGCTTTTTTATATCAATATGGTGCGTTTAATGATAAGTTTAAAACAAGTTAGATAAAACAGCTTTCTAAAAAGAAGTCAGAATACATTACCATAAATGAATTACGCTAC
>NW_015521694.1:0-1923 GCF_001515645.1 Sinocyclocheilus grahami | reverse complement strand
TCAGTTTGAGCTGCATTTTATGAAAGGTAGTACTACTACTAATAATAATTATAATAACTATAATAACTATAAGAGCAATAGTAGCAATAATAATAATCATCATAATAATTGTTATTGTGTAAATACAATAATAATTTACCATTTGTACCTTTCATTTATAAAATACTTAATAATTAACTGTATTATTATTTTAACAAGAGAGCATAATTTTTTGTCACTCTGTAATTTAAATCAGCAAAAAAGAAAAAAACTACTTGCATATTATTTATACAGCTCTGCTTGGCCACTTACATATATGTTTTACATGTTCTCATATGCCTGTTGTGCAGAGAAATAATGTATAACAATAATTCATACTTATAATAGAATCTTCTAAGATTCAAAATGTTTCTGAAACAGGATAAAGACTTAGTTGACTTTGTTTGTTCGTGCACTATTCACTTTAATGACATTACAGCTATATCAAATAATATTTGAGATCTCTTTTGTGATGCTTTTCAGTTGTTGCTCAGCTTTTATTGTTGTGCCATTTTGCAGAACTCTCCTTTTTCCACTAAGGTCTCCAGACTCCGAATGGTTTGCTAGTGCTGTATGCTGTTGGATTCCAGATGTGCTTAGCTCAGGCATCATGTGATTGGCTGACTGTCTCAGATTTCTCCACATCCAGAGGCAAAGCAAAGGAGGTACATGGACCACAAAAAGCTTTTTATCCAAGAGTTTATCCACTGTACACCTGCCAGCTAGCTGCAACATGATCAGTACAAGACTATCATACCAGTGTGGATGTCACAGCATGTATCTAATGCAGTCAGACACAAGTGTGAAAACCAAGTGTAAACAATGTACATTCACTGCTAAACTTTAGAGGACAGGGGGCCAAGAAACAAATTGAGCATTTTGTTTATTTAGTGATTTAAAAAAAAATGTATATGTATTAGAATTATTGCATTGAAAATGTTTGGTTGACATTAAGCATGTTATTTGAGATATTTCAGTGCAATAAAAAGTTTTACACATTTTTATTTTAGTTTTTAAAGAGATGGGATATATTCTACATATAGGAAGATTGTGCTCGTATTCAAACTGAACTAGTGCTTCCCCTGAGGATAGTTTCTAAAGATCTGTCATTCTTTTTTAATATAGGAGACACGCCCAAGTGAGGCATTCTCGATCAACCATGCATTTAAACAACCTGCCTTTAAATAACTGCCTAGGTGCTGGCATAGAGTATATATAGATATATATATATCACTAATGGCATGTAAAAACAACATTTCACTCAGCAGATCATGAATAGTATTAAGTTCTAAATTAGAAAATGTCCCATCTATATAATTATAACTATATTATCTAATGGCATATTAGATTATTTGATCATAAGTAAAAACAGTAATATTGTGAAATTGTAACGGAAGAGGTCTGACACAACAGGTTAGTATATATAAAACAGGTTTATTTGGTCACAGAGAGTACTGGGGTAGGGTCCAGAGGATGTTATGGTGGATGAATAGTTCGAAGGATATGATGAGTGGGGGAATCCGAGTCTTTGGCTTTACAGGAGCTGGAATGTAGGCAGGAGGAGCACACACCTCAGCGATCCTTGAACAAGGAGGAACAGGAGACACTTGGAGACACTAGGAGGACCACAGGAGGTAAGTAATGCAGGAAGTATTCAAATGGCAGTAGTAGCAAAGTCATTGAGTCCTCTACGTGTATACAAGACTGGACAGTGAGGGTGTCTGAGGTGTGTGCTTTTATGCAGGCTGGTTGATGAGGTGCTTGATAGGTGACAGGTGCAGGTGCTCAGAACTCAGGTGAGAGGGATCGTTGTGATTGGGTGGTGGTGGAGCCTGGCCTATCTGTTACAGAAATATTAACATAATTTCTGTTTTAATATATTAAATATATATTAAAATGTAATTT
>NW_015521693.1:477-1923 GCF_001515645.1 Sinocyclocheilus grahami | reverse complement strand
CGCTTATAATAGCTGGATCTGGCAACACGGAGGCTGCGCCCGCGCACTCACTCACAACTATCTCAAGCCTCGTTCACTCAGCCAGCGCCTGGCAGTGATCATTTTCATAACAGGGACGCTAAACATTCTTGCAAACTGTCTAAACTGAATTATACATGGCATGCAGGCATTCATATGAGGAGTTTAACAGCAAATTAGTCATTCAAAGAACAAATTTTATTTTTGAACATGACCTCATAGCTGGTTACGGGTTACGGTTATCAGGCCTGGTTACGGGCCTGATAATACCCATGTGATTAAGGCGATATACCTTTTTAAAATCTCATTATCGTCAAATGTTTCTAACATGTTTACATGTTAGAAACATTTTTCAAGTAGGGTTGCCACCCGTCCCTTAAAATAAGGAATCGTCCCGTATTTAAAGGTAAAATGATGCATCCCGTATCAAATCAATAACGGGATGCGATTTGTCCCGTATTTTACAAAGGCAAACAAGCTGAATCAACAAATAAGTATTTTGCTCCGTTTATAATGCTAATAGCAATTATAATGCAATTAATTTCATAAGAAGTTAGAGAAGCTCATCTAGGCGTCTTTGTTTCCATGGCGATGATGGAGTCTCCAGAACGCGTGCTGTTAAAGCCCTTTCATGCGAACGCAGCATGTGCTGCAACATCGAGGAGCGCACGTCCGCCCTTTGAACACAAGACTCTCCAGATGTAGAGCTGAACGGTAAAGTTATCAGTGGGTCTGTCCAGTAACTAATGATGAATGCGCAGTTTGCAGAGGAGCATTTGCTCACGGTGGACCGTGGACTGTGAAAATTTTCACACTCCCACAAGTTGTTCCAAACCTGTAATAATTTCTTTCTTCTGTTGAACATAATAGAAAATACTTTGA
Source organism: Sinocyclocheilus grahami (assembly GCF_001515645.1). Lineage (NCBI taxonomy): Eukaryota > Metazoa > Chordata > Actinopteri > Cypriniformes > Cyprinidae > Sinocyclocheilus > Sinocyclocheilus grahami. The sequence goes on along the minus strand of NW_015521693.1, from coordinate 1,023 downwards.
AGAATGTGGGTAACCAAACAGTTTCTGGTCCCCAATGACTCTGATAGCATTTTTTCTCTACTATGGAAGATACTGAGGACCAGCAGCTGTATAGTTACCCACATTCTTCAAAGTATCGTCTTTTGTGTTCAACACAAGAAAGATCTTGCAGGTTTAGAACAACTTGGGTAAATTAGCCTTTTTCACACATCTGTGTTTCTGGCTTCCGGATTGGCGCTTGCAGGGTAAAAGTTTTTCCGGTGACAATTGCGGCTGTACTTAACAATAATGAGTTCGAGAATCATTTGGATAGTCTGTTAGAGCTTCATAGACATAAAGAGACGCGCCACTTCTGCGTTATTCATTCAAAATATTAGAGAAATATGGAAGCTCAATGCAGAGAAGATCTTGAATGGGTCATATGATGCGATTTCAATTTGTCCTTTCTCTTTGGAGTGTTACAAGCTCTTGGTGCATAAAAAAGATCTGTAAAGTTGCAAAGACTAAAGTCTCAAATCCAAAGAGATATTCTTTATAAAAGTTAAGAGTCAGCCACACCTCCCTAAA
>NW_015521693.1:0-211 GCF_001515645.1 Sinocyclocheilus grahami | reverse complement strand
GCGCTGTGGATCGCCGGATCGGCTTTCACCGTGGACGAAGCGGAGTCCAGCCCGGGGTCGTCACATGTGGTTGCCGCAAGCCTCCTTCGTCGAATCCGCCGGCCGCGCCGTTCTCAAATCCGCCGCCTCTGCTCACTCTAGCCCTCCGGCCTCTCCTCACTCTAGCCCCCAGCCGCCGCTCACTCTAGGCCGCCGTGTGTGACGCTGTGTT
>NW_015521692.1:1438-1924 GCF_001515645.1 Sinocyclocheilus grahami | reverse complement strand
ATGTGGCATTAGTAAATTTTAATATTAGTCAGATTACCTTTTTTTTCTGCAGAATTGGACCAAGTCAAGAGAATCTTGCGTGCTGATTTATGTGCCAATTTGCACACATATTATAATATGAGCAAAAGTGATGCTTGTGTTGCATTGTCTTTCCAGAATTTCATTGTATGGCTTAATGCACTCTGAAAATCAACAATCTTAAAATTTATATTATGTTAGTAGCAAAGATTTTAATACTCCACAGCAGAACATACCAGCACACAGTGGTTTTGGTGTCCATCCGTCTCGTGTACATGTGGCCTCTTCTGCTGTTTGACGATATCCAGACTCACAACGGTACGATTTTATTGCTCCCAATTTTTTATCTCCACTGAAGTAATAGTACGGGCTATACACATGCTGGTCATATGGAGTTTCACATGTAATCTCTGAAACAAGATTCACATGCTTTTAATAACATGCAATAAATTCATCACCAAATCCAGA
>NW_015521692.1:0-1090 GCF_001515645.1 Sinocyclocheilus grahami | reverse complement strand
GTGTTTTCTGTCATTTTAAAATAAATCTAAATTTTTTTTTCTGTTTTTTTTTCTTTCTTTTTTTCTGAATAGCATCAGACTTGTTTGTTACCTCTTGATTTCTTAATACTGAGGACATAACATCACCCTTTATGAACAAGTCTGAAGGATAAAAAAAATCTACTATTTAACTAAATCTTGTGTCTTTTGGGAAGGAGGGTATAGCACAATGGCACTAAAATACTAAATTGATTTTAATTCTAGAGAGCATTTGATTGCTTGATTGTTGCTTGATTGCATTTGATTGTTGCTGGTTCACACTGGGAGATGAAAAACAAAGTCTTTAACTTATTTTCTGGGCTGATATTATATTTTTCAATAATATAATATATTACAGTATATTATATTATTCCCTCTATAGGACTAATTGCGAATTTACAGCTTAAAAAATAATTGACTTTATATTTTACATATATTTAGGTGTAAAATCATTTTCCAAATTTTTTTTTCTCAATCTGACCTTTGACCTTTTATTTAGGGATCCGTCATTTATAACTGACGTTGTCCCACTCACACACAGTCAAATGCTTTTTCACTATCTAAAAATAAGTTTTAGATTTCTTGTGCTGCTATATTTGATTTGGAACTCGCCTGTGAAAATGTCTAAAACTTGACACAAATTCGGATGCAATTTCACTACCTGAAAACCATGTCTTAGTGTTTCAAAAGCATTAAAACAACTTTAGCATTGTGTTTCATCTTGGAATTTCAAATCAATTATCGTAGCACATGTGAAAATCAACAAGACTCTTCTTTTTCAGTGTACCCCAACTGGCATACAATAATGTACCCAAATGCCTGACTTCCACAACAACCTATTCTTCTTCACTGCCCTCACGCTCATTGCTTCTATCCTCCTTGGCCCTCAACAACTTTTTTTATTACTACAACCTGATTTTCTGATGCACTCATATCACTATCATCAATACTTTCTGAAATAAGTACAGATTTGTCTCGCCATCTTCCAAAAATCTTACAAAAATGAACAAAAAAAACCCCACATGTGTAAAGGCTATTATACTGCCCGCCAATGCTGGTCAATAGTGCCAGC
>NW_015521691.1:477-1925 GCF_001515645.1 Sinocyclocheilus grahami | reverse complement strand
AGCGGATTGTTTGCTTTTCCTGCAGAATCTACCAAAAAGACTTGAAACTTGAGTTCCTGCCCACCAGCAATTTGTCTGTGCGAGATTTTTGTGACCTCGTAAATAATAGCAGTGGTTGCTCATTTAATAACTACTCCATATGTTTATGTACTCTCAATATAACCTGTCATGACATGCTGCAAGCCAGACTGAATCATTTTCACTGAGCTGGAAGGAGCATTTAAGCTGTATCACCAAGTAATAAAATTGTGGTTGAGTTGTTAGCCTTTCATATGCAAAAGTCCATCTAAATAAAATGAGCCATATTTCCACTGCCCAAAGATCTCCCTAATGGGTTTTGTGTAAGCGCAATTTAAATGACATTAAATGTTATTTAGACTAAAATAATGATTGTTCTGTTTAAGCTGAGAAAAGATAAATGAAGAGGAATATTAACTGAATCCAATGGCCCATGTTAACTCTAACTCTAAATGTAATGTACAACTTTTTTCACTAAATGTAATGAATGTGATGAGCAAATAAAAAGTATTTTCACTATATGCTCAATGGGCACTAGCACAGCTAATATAAAGAAACGTCTCAGTTATGTATGGTAACCCTTGTTCCCTAAAGGAGGGAACGGAGACATCACGTCCAATCTACCAATCTACTTCGAGTGCAAACTAAACGAGCCAATGCACATTGGCATGCAATTATTGCATCCAGCTGCCGCTGATCACAGCGTGAGTATAATAAGGCAGCAGGTGCAATGCATACCAGGTTTTCGCTGAGGAGCTGAGCCGGCGACCCGGCCACTCAGCGGTGGTACAGCAACCATGGCGACGGGATGTGACGTCTCCGTTCCCTCCTTCAGGGAACGAGGGTTACCATACGTAACCGAGACGTTCCCTTTCAGTCGGTCACTCCGAGTCACGTCAGTGACCGACGAATTGGAATCCCTACCAAAGCGCCATGGTGCTGCCCCTATCTGGTGTAGGCCGGGGCTCGGGACAAGTAGTTCCACTCACCATTTTTCAAAGCACTACCTTACTGAGTGAGATTGGATAACACTGGGAAAACGTACCCGCTCCACTTGGAACAGGGACACTGCGGAAGCCCCATCCTTCCTGAAGGAGTTTTCGGAAGCAAATACACATATAGCATCCGCTTAGGAGAACTGGAGGTGATTGTAACCCCTTTGGAAAGGCAGAAGTCTGCCGGGGGAAAAACATGTGTTCTATGGCTATACCGTGGACTATACACATACGAGAACCGCTTAGGTCTCTGTAGCGTCTCGACCAATCTGACACACTAATTTTTATTTGATTTAACAAATCAATTATTCATTAGATTAACAAATCGTCACAGTCCCCTCACTCAATAAACTGGATGCCAGGATTTCTGCAAAACACCAGGCCCCCTGGTCACCATGACAACTAATCATGATATCACTGGTTTTATGACCCCCC
>NW_015521691.1:0-274 GCF_001515645.1 Sinocyclocheilus grahami | reverse complement strand
CTTTCACTATAAGTAACTCTACCATGTCTAGTATCTATGAATTCGTATTCGGATGATCTAATTGAGAGTGTATATTGTATGTTTACACCTATGCAACATATTAGTGTTCTAAGAGTCTTTAATAATTTTTACACAAGCTTCATATGCAAATTACCAGGCTTTCAAACAAAGGGCCATAAAAACGCCCCAGTATCTCAGAACCCCCACTTGAGATTCCGGACTTCCTCGCTGGACAAGCCCATCTTGAGAGGTGTGAATCTTTGCAGGCTTTAAA
>NW_015521690.1:0-1925 GCF_001515645.1 Sinocyclocheilus grahami | reverse complement strand
TTTCTATTTGAATATATTTTAATATATATATATATATATATATATTTTTTTTTTATGTGATAGCAACTCTGAATTTTCAGCAGCCATTATTCCAGTTTTCGGTGTCAAATGATCCTTCAGAAATCATTATAATATGACGATTTGCTCCTCAAGACATGTTTATTTTTATTTTCATTTTCAATGTTGTAACAGTTGTGCTTCTTAATATTTTTTGTTGAAACCATCAATTTTGCAACATAAATATCTTTACTTTTGATACATTTATTGCCTCCTCCTTCCTTAATTTTTTTAATAAATAAATGTTTGAACATTAATGTAAATGTAAGATTAAATGGCAGATTTGCTGCCATGATGCTACTGTTTTTGATCGTTGCTAATGTTTTCTGAGGGGGTTTTAGTATATTGTGCAGTTGCTAGAGTATTCTAGGTGGTATAAGTGGTTGTTTACTAGTCTAAGTCAAATTGGGTTGCTTAGGAAAGTAATAGAAAACTTCTCCACAACAAGCTACATGATTTGAGTTATTATTCCTGTCTAAGACAAGTTAGTATAAAGTTTCTATACACCAAGTATAAGCTAGTAATGGTGATTCTAGTGCAAACAGGACTAATAAAGGTTCCTGTTCCTGTCCACAAGGAGTTTAGTGTTTCATGCTGCACTGTTTGTTCTCGAGATTGTGTCTGTGAGATTGAGTTGAGTCATGACAGAGTACACCGCAGTTTCCATGGCTGCAGTTAACCCATTGTCTATTACCATGATGAATAATTTACATAGCCGTAAAACTAGCATCCAAAAATCTTTGTGTCCATCAAGATTGAAGAGGGTAATGAGATTAATCAAACATTGTCTATAAAGGTATACAAGCCAAGAAACATGCGCACACTCATGCAAGAATGTTAATAGGTGATTCATATCTAGTTAAACCTCTTCTAAAGACTCAAAACAAGCCCAGACAGATGCTGAGGCATCAGAGACACGTCCCTTCTGAACTTATCAGTGCTTTTAAAAGGAGTTTTACTCTTCAACATGTGATCAATACACTGTGAGGTATCATATAGTAACCAAATAATTTTGTTTCTAGTTTTACTTTTTAAATTATACTTTAGTGATACACATTATGAACAACAACAGCCAGACCTAATTCATCTGCACTTTAAATAGCTACCATGTGCTGTCATAGTACTGTTTATATTTTCATACACAGTGTACTGCACCGCTACTATTTATATCATTGGCTGCTGTTTGTTTTGTAGAAAGTATGTTGTGTCGTCTTTCATACTGTGTACTATGTACAAGTGAGTGACAAGCAGTTTCTGCATCACATCATGCTATAGGCCTGTCATAGAAAACTTTTCATATATATATATACATACATACCATATACTACTGTACTATATTAAGATTTTATGTTAATAAACATTCATGAATTATTAGGAATCTGTAAAGTTCTATAAAAACTTGTACAGCTATACCAGAGTGTGTATAAGATGTTTTGTGATGTGTGTGTGCAGTGTGTCAGATGGGCAGCAGCAGCAGCAGTAGACTCTTCAGTACTCTGGCCCAGACTCTGAGCAGCGCTGCGCTGGCAGACCCGCATGTGGATACTGATGACTACGAGTATGAGCAGGCTGACCCAAATGCGCTGTTGCGTGAATGCGAGGAGGTTTTGAGGAACCGGCCTCCTCGACTGCACCGAGACTTTATGATGACCAGAGCCTGCTCACTGCAGAACGCACCCATCCGCGTCATGCAGTGGAACATCTTAGCACAAGGTACAGAGTCTGTCTGCTTATGTCATGTGTTTGATTCATAGTTGATTCACAGGTGGTAACTTAAACCAGGGGTTTTATGCTTTTTAATGCCACCACCTTCCTATAATATAAAGGCAGCTATATATTTGCATGTATAAATACCCATTTTTACTGTG
>NW_015521689.1:0-1925 GCF_001515645.1 Sinocyclocheilus grahami | reverse complement strand
GTCAGAATAAATTCATCTTGATAATGTCAGATAACTTTGATAGAATGGTATGTAATGAATTAGGTTGAACAGCTGTCAGGTGTTAAATTTAAGTACACAATTAGATAACATTAATTTAGGTCAACCAATTACCAAGCATTGCTTAAAGGGTTAGTTCTCCCAAAAATGAAAATTAGCCCATGTTTTACTCACCCTCAAAGCATCCTAGGTGTATATGATTTCTTCTTTTAGACGAATCCAATCGGAGTTATATTAAAAATTATCCTTGCTCTTCCAAGCTATAGAATGGGAGTAGGCAGGTGTTTTTGTTCAACAATCCAAAAGTAATCAAATAAAGCGCATCCATAATAAAACGTGCCTCACACGGTTCCGGGGGTGTATAAAGGCCTCCTGTAGCGAATTGATGAATTTTTGTAAGAAAAATTAACATATTTAAAATGTTATAAATATTTTTTTTCTTATTTCTGCCGACTGTCATACGTGCAAGCCGTTCCAGGCGGACGTGCCGGTGATTAGTGACGAACGCCTAAGCATGGAGGAGAGACAGCAAAACAAAACGTCAGTCACGAATTTAGAAGAACAAAACGAGGATTTGTAAAGAAGAATGTAGGAGGATTTTGATATAAGTCAAGAGGAGACTGGTTTTCCTTTGGCAAAGTAAGGAAATTTTGCTTCCTTTGCTCCTGTTAACAAACTTGCGAGACTAGTGTATCTCACATACGTCCTACGTCATCTGCACGGAACGGCTTGCACATATGACAGTCAGCAGAAGTGAGAAAAAAGTATTTATAACATTAAAAAAAATATATATATATATATATACAGTATATATATATATATATATATATATATACGTCACACCTAGGATGCCTTGAGGGTGAGTAAAACATGGGCTAATTTTCATTTTTGGGTGAACTAACCCTTTAATGCTTCGTTCAATCTGTGGTGTAAAAAGGTTGCATTAGCAATTAAAGAAAAACACTTAAGCAAAACATGGTCAGGTCAAAGCACCTGAAAAATTCTTGGTCCTAAAGTTTTATCAATTTTACTGGTAGTCCACTGTATGAAGAATTTTTGGGTATAATATGTCACAGTTTAATTTATTTTGCTATCCTCACTTACATAAATGAACTATAGTGTCCTGCATCCACAAGTAAAACATATCAAAAATTAGCCTATATCTGGTGCCTGTCTGAATAATTTTTGGTTTGACTGTATTAATTTATCGTAACCTCATTATCATATCAGCATGCACCGCTAATGAGAAAGACTTCAAGCATTTTCTCTCACCGGACTGCTCTCCTGCCAGGCGGTTCATAAGGTAAGATTTCCCCGTACGGTAGAGTCCCACCACAGACACCACCACCACCGGCTCATTGAGCCCATCCAGAATGTCTTTGGCCTCTTTTCTCACACACAGCTGCCCTTTTTCATCGTTTTCAATAAAACACACCGGAGCAGACATAACCCCGCCACACGCCATGACTCTGCAAAAGAAAACAACAACAAAGGCATTAGCCAGTAATTTCATAATTACACACAGAAACAAAAACAAAAACATATATAAAATAAAAATTAAACTTAAATTTGAATACATAACTGAAAGGCATGTAGAAAAAGAAGCTGTTTATAGCCTACCGTCCCACCACAGACACCACCACCACCGGCTCATTGAGCCCATCCAGAATGTCTTTGGCCTCTTTTCTCACACACAGCTGCCCTTTTTCATCGTTTTCAATAAAACACACCGGAGCAGACATGAACCCGCCACACGCCATGACTCTGCAAAAGAAAACAACAACAAAGGCATTAGCCAGTAATTTCATAATTACACACAGAAACAAAAACAAAAACATATATAAAATAAAAATTAAACTTAAATTTGAATACATAACTGAAAGGCATGTAGAAAAAGAAGCTGTTTA
>NW_015521688.1:0-1926 GCF_001515645.1 Sinocyclocheilus grahami | reverse complement strand
TTTCTTTTGATCTGAAACTCTTTCCTCAGTGATGGCATGTGAAAGGCTTCTCTTCACTGTGAATTCTCACGTAAATCTCAAGGTTTGCTTTGTCTGTTTTTCCAGTTTTCCACAGTGATGGCACAATTAATTATTTTTTTCCGATACGAGTTATTACACGTTTCTTACAGTGCTTCCTTTCTGTGAAACTCCTTCCACACTGATGACATAAATTCCTTCTATCGAGTGAAACCTTATATGGTTATTAAGGGATATTTTACTTCTGAAACTCTTTCCACACTGTTGGCAGGTCAAAGATTTCTCTCCACTGTGAATTCTCATGTGGCCTTTGAAGTTTCCTTGATGAGTAAAACTCTTTCCACACTGTTGGCAGGTGTATGGCTTCTCTCCTGTGTGAATTCTTATGTGGGCTTTAAGAGTTTGTTTACGTGTAAAACTCCTTCCACACTGAGGGCATGTGTAAGGCTTCTCTCCAGTGTGAATTCTCATGTGGTTTTCAAAGTCTGATTTTCGAATGAAACCATTTCCACACTGTTTGCAGGTGTAAGGCTTCTCTCCGGTATGTATCCTCATGTGCCTTTCAAGGGTTGCTTTTTTAACTAAACTTTTTCCACACAGTTTGCAGGTGTAAGGGTTTTCTCCAGTGTGGACTCTCATGTGGACTTTAAGGGTTTCATTTTTAATGAAACTTTCTCCACATTGTTGGCAGGTGTAAGGCTTTTCTCCTGTGTGAATTCTCATATGGACTTCAAGGTTTCCTCTTACTGTGAAACTCTTTCCACACTGTTGGCAGGTGTATAGCTTCTCTCCTGTGTGAATTCTTATGTGGGCATTAAGAGTTTGTTTACGTGTAAAACCCCTTCCACATTGAGGGCATGTATAAGGCTTCTCACCAGTGTGAACGCTCATGTGGTTTTTAAGGTCTCCTTTTCGAATAAAACTATTTTCACATTGTTGGCAGGTGTAAGGCCTTTCTCCAGTGTGAATCCTCATATGGACTTCGAGGCTTCTTTTTTCAGTGAAATTTTTTCCACAGTGTTGGCAGGTGAAATGACTTCTGGCTCCTGCTTTTTTAGCTCTTTTTCTTGTAGTCTTTTTAGTCTGTGAGGAACTAAACAAATTTTCTCCAGTTGTAAAATTATGATGTTCCTCACACTGAACTTTGTCTTCCATTTCATTTAGTTCTTGACTCTCCTTTTTCAGCGGCATCAGGTCTAAAGCAAAAAGAGACCAATACAAGTTTTTTAATGGCACAAAGCAAGACATCCCACTTAGACATGTAAAGCATCAAAATCAACAAAATGTGTGCTAAACACTACCCACTAAGCTACTGAAAGAAGTGCTGCCTGTAGTCCTCTATAGTTAACTCTTCACTTTCTTTAGAAAATGTCCCAAATACTTTTCAAGCTGGCAGTTATCAAACCCCTTATGAAAAAGCTTGACTCAGGAGAACTGGTTAATTACAGATCTCACATTTGCCAAAATATTTTCCTCTCAGCTATGATTTTAGGAGAGAAACTGTATTTGTGAACAATTTAAATCAGGATTTAATTTCCATTGTAGTACAGAAACTGTGCATATACAAGCTACTAATTAACGTTTTTTGGCATATATTCATGGCTACATGCATTTCTTCAGGTGCTATTAGACATTATGACAAAATACACTATGACATTTCTCTTGGACAGTTTGAAAAAAGTATGGAGTGCCACATGGATCAATATAAAGTCCTCTTCTTTTTATGCTTGCATGTTTCCCCTGATAGACAGTGGGTCCCATTTGATAATCAAGAGTATGCACAAATTTGTGTGAAATCAGCATGTTCATCAATCATTCACCAAAATCTGTTATACAACAATTTCTTTTAAATTTACAAAGAAAAAAAAAAGTAGAAACAACAAACTACATCTACACAAAAAAGCACTT
>NW_015521687.1:0-1929 GCF_001515645.1 Sinocyclocheilus grahami | reverse complement strand
ACACACACACACACACACACACTCACTCACACACACACACACACCGCCGCGAGACAGAGAGGATCAATCAGCATCAGCATCAAAGCGAGATCAGACCGGATCGTTCGGTTTTTATTTTTTTATTAGAACTGTGTAATTATTTTGATAATAGCCTATATATTGATGTGCAAGAAATGTATGATGTTCTACCAAGTGGACCCATAGATGTCAGGATCATTTATTGACTTGTTTATCTATTGATCGGAGAAGATGCTTTGGGGAAACAGGTGTGACAGGTGTACTTCCCCTCAGGGATGCTTTCTTTTTTTGGTGCATTTTTCTCTTCGTTTATGTGCACTTTGAAATGTGCTTTCCACCTGCAATCAAACACAATGCATGAAGAATAAATCAAATCCTCTCTGTGAAGCTAGAAAGCCGATCCACCACAAGGATTCATTTAGAACCAAATGAAGAGTGATTCTGTATCAGTTATCATAAATGACTGTAGTTGCACATTTATGCATCATTCTGCGGTGCGAAAGATGATACATTTGTAACAGTAATGTTATGGCGACTGTCACTTGGTAACAACTTCGCAGCAGGGGCCCGAAGTATGGTTGCCATGGAGATGGCAGCATCAGCCAAGCTACTTCTGAGTCTGAAATGATGGTGAAATGACTTTATTTGAAGATTATGGCTTGTTTTTGCAAGATATAATTGTAAGATATAATTCAAAATTCTGAGAAGAAAATTCAGAACTGTGAGATATCAGCTAAACATGGCAAGATATGAACTCGCAAATATACCCAGCAATTGCAGGAAAAGTTGCAATTGTGAGATATAAAGTCAGAACTGTCAGAACTCAGAATTGTGAAATATAAACTCAGAATGCGATAAATAATCTTGCCGTTCTGAAAAGAAAAATTATGCAATTATCTGTTTTTTTTTTATTCTGTGGTGGGAAAAAAAAGAACTGCAAGAGGTATACTTGGAATTCTGAGAAAAGTTGCAATTGTTAGATAAAAAGTTGCAGTTAGCTTTTTTTAAAATTCCGTGGTTGAAACAAAACAAACAATAGAATTGCGAGATGCAAACTTAGAATTCTAAGAAAAAAGTTAGTATTGTGAGATATTGCAATTGCGAGAAAAAACATAGAATTGCGAGATTTAAACTTAGAATTACAAGGAAAAAATCTGGAATTATGACTTTGCATCTCACAGCTCTGACTTTTCCCCCTCAGAATTGAAAAAAGTCCAAATTGTGAGATAAAAAGTCGCAATTATTTTTTAAATTCCGTAGCAGAAATGGGCTTCCATATTCAACAGACACACTTCCATTTTAAACAAGGAAGGTTATGCTACAAAACTGCAACCTCATATGTGGCCTAATAAACGTTCACGCTGTATAGCAAGCAAAAGGTCGAGTTTTGTGCTTAAACAGCCGCATGCAAACACGCCAGGCGTGCTGACTGAGCTCAGATGGAGGGTGTGGATCGAGTCTGCTGCACAGCTCTTCTTGGGTGGGCAGACTGAGACAGTGCTGTGTGATTGGCTGGCAGCAGTGCTGTAGTTCAGTGTGAGCCGGGCAGGACTGGACATGTATGGGACTGCACAGGTTCAGCTCCATTCACACACAGAGAGCACATTCTCAAGCAGCCTCCTGAGACCATAACTAGCACTAACACGACAAAAGACACTGCACGAGATATGTGTTTCTTGCTCTCATGCATGCCATTTAATTAGTTTAGACAAGAGTTTGTGTCATTTCTGTAAAAGTTCAACAGATGTCGCTAGTTGCCTGTTGAAAATAACACACCTGATGATGATGATGATTATTTTAAAGAATTGCTTATACTTACACGATGATCTGGTGATATGCAATTACTCAGAGCATGTGAAACACCATGGATTATGAAGAGATTAAACCAGTGATTAAACCTCATTTATACTG
>NW_015521686.1:0-1930 GCF_001515645.1 Sinocyclocheilus grahami | reverse complement strand
TCCTCTTTTCTGATAATTTGTAATGAGGATAAAAAGACAAAAAAATAAATAAAATAGGTTCAAACATCAATTCAATATCTATTATTTCCTGAATATTATGACATTCAGGAGGGCCGCCCCCTGATGACATCATACTATGCAAATTAGATGAGAATATTTACACCCCACATAAACTTTCGGTCATGCCAAAAAAATTTCTAATTTACATTAGATCTCTATCTTTAAGCCCTTTCAAGCCACAAGCTTTTGAAATCTTGATGTCAAAATCCAGCATTTTTCCAAAAAAAACCCTGGTGCCTAAAGGGTTAACTCCAGCCCAGCAATGATACATGCATATCAGCGTAAATAGCAGAAAGAAAGATAATAGGCTTGATTTTACAGATCATTTCAACTTCCATTTTCCTTTTGCTTTTATTCAGAGCTGAATTTAATGGCAGTCTGCAGGATGTGAGCTGCCATTGCTCTTTGAAAAGACTGCTGGTGTGCACTAGGTACAACACAGTGTTTGTCTTTGTGCTTTAACTGGCATGTGAATGCATTTGTATCAAGCACACACACATGCAAACGCTTAATAGCCATTTCAAAGATTTAATGTTGAGCAGTATCTCGCATGCATGTCTTTCAAAATGTCTCCTTGTGTCCTCTACAAAACCGCTGAGGTTTTCTGTCAATCAGACCGGTTTACTTCAGTGAAAAAATGTTTTTGGAGGAGCTTTAGGCATTTTTCATTGAGGTAACAAAAACATTTTGTGGAGCAATTCCAATCTTCTCGAACAAACTAGTAATTGAGGGTGTGTGAAAACAGATTTGTTTAAAGGCTAAAAGGGAAAATCCTGTTGAAAAGATAAGCCTACATATCCACTTCATATCAGTCTCTTGGCAAGCGAGATGCCACTAAAAAGCAACAGGAATGGAATTTAAATGTTCTCGGCCAGCATTCCACTGACCTTGTCTCAAAAGATCTCTTATACTCCCATAAAACAGACTAAAGCACTGCACTTCCCAAAAGGACAAGGACTCCTTTATTCCAGGCTCCTTATTTCTGTTCTGTTTACCAAAGGGTTGGACAAGTGACCTTGCATCAGCTATTTTGTAATGTTATACAAATGTGAGGGTTCTGCTTTTGTTCATATGACTGACATGACTGCAGGATGCAAGGTGCATCAAAAGTGCAAGGTTACAGGGGGGGGGGGGAAACGGATTCAGGTATAGGAAAGAAACTGAATGCCTGTCTTTTTAACAATCACGGCCAGTGTTTTAAATTAGAGGGACATCTTAAAATGCCACTTAACATGTTAATGATTGTTAATCCAATCCAAGACAAATCAGTGAACATCAGGAGATGCAGAGGAACAACAACTCTGATGTCTTTTTACAATATAGATATAGGATGACATTTGGCATCAAAACAAAAATATTTCTTTTCTTTTCTCTAAAAATTATAGTTAATGATAGTTACTTATTGACTTCTTTTCACACAAGGTATAACAAGGTCCCAATAGAAAAATGTATAATTTTTGTGCTTTTTGGCGTTTTTATTCCACCATGCTACACTTTTGGTGGTGGTCAACAATGACTGGCCTATGAGAATTGCTCATAAATTGCTTGTTTTCCAAATATTGGATTTAGTCTTTGTTTTATTTTTTAGTATTGATTGATCACAAACTGTATAACTTGCTATTAGTTAACCTATAATAACTTATAGTCAGATATGTTTTATTGTGATTAAAATAATGTAGTATTTGTGTCAAAGTCATTAAGTATCTGTGTCTTAAAATGATAAATTATTAGACGTATAAATTCATTTCTATATAAATGAATCAAGTTGACACAAACTATAAAGTCAGTCTAGTGATCTATATTCATTATACTTTAAAAATTATTTTTCAAAGTTATTTGAAAAAGTTAAAAATTATTGGATGATAAAAAA
>NW_015521685.1:631-1931 GCF_001515645.1 Sinocyclocheilus grahami | reverse complement strand
TACCCTCTAGTTGTTCCAAACCTGTATGAGTTTCTTTCTTCTATTCAGCTAAAAAGATGATATTTTTGATGTCAGTAACCAGACAGTTGATGGTAACCTAAGTTGTTATATATTTCCAGTTATGTAGTTATTTATAATATGTACAGTTAATGTGTGATACAATGAATGCATGTATGAAATTATTTTACATGAATATATACAGTACATGAATGTTGGAAAAATTTAAAATTCTGTACAATACAATATATCAAATCCACTGTGAAATAAAAGTGCAAGTAATACTAAAACTTATACTGTGATATGTGAACAACTTGTTTGTTTTAGATATTATGTCAGTTAAATTTTTATTCTGAAAATTTTATATAAACATTTGTTAGTAAATTACATAATTGCAGGTAAGTATTTGTGTCCATGTTTTAAACACTGTAGACTAAAATAAAATATAAACAGACAGTAAGTTTATCCTGCAGGAATAGTGGCCTGTTTAATATGAGGCCTGCAGGAATGAGCAAGATGATTCCTGCGCAAGGCTTAAAAAATCTAAATTTTCCTACAGATATATATTTAATCCTACAGGAATTCAAAATTCCTGTATGTAGTGGGGCGGTCCTGCAGGACAAATGTGTGGACAATCCTGCAGGACTCCTGTAGGAATGTCTCTGTCCTGAAGGAATTTAGTTCTGTCCTGCAGGATTCCTGCATGATCCCTGCACAGAAAGCAGCATTCCTTCAGGAATTCCTGCAGGATATTTTTGTAAGGGCTTTAGTGTTTCGTTTCCAAATTAAGGATGATAATGGACAGTTTTCTAACGAGTGTTTGGACAAAAATAGTCTGGCAATTAATTGCATATTTATGGAGATTTTTTTATTTAATTTGTCATCATGTACCTGCTGTGCAATATTTTTTAGTAAATTTATTTGCTTTGGTTTGATTTTGTAAAAGCAAAGCACAGCTAATATAATGGCTTTGCTACTTAAGGGGAAACGTTCATTTTATTAAAATTACATAAATAATTTTTGTGTTTTGTTTTTGGGTTTGATAGATCTGAATTTGCTTGATTCATGCAATCCAGTATAGAACTGTGTAATGTGTATTATGTACTATGAAAAAAGGCTCATTCTGAAATGTTTGAGTAAAAAAATTAATTTTATGTATCAACATTTTATGTATCAACATTTGAGCATTTGAACATTTATTTACAACACAAAAATTATAAACTTTACTAGATGTAGTTAGTTATTGCACCATCACAGTATTTGAAAAGAAACGTGAGGAGAGTGAGTCGCCCGCCGTGTGAGG
>NW_015521685.1:0-592 GCF_001515645.1 Sinocyclocheilus grahami | reverse complement strand
TCGCCAGTTGCACAAACACCAGTTACACAAGCATATTATGCCTGATATTATAATCAACAGCATCAATGGGGAGCGGAGCTCGCGCAATCGGCTCTCGAGAAAAAAAGAAAAAAAGAAAAAAAAACCCGCTGTGAAGCGCTCCGCTCTCGCCGGGCGCGCTCCGAGGAGTGTGATCTTGCGATTGCAGTCCCGCTGCTGCTGAGGCACGGCGGCCACTGAGTTCGTGGGAATCGCATATGATCTGGTGGACGGGTTGGAGACGGCTCGTCCTATCTCCACCCATGTTCCCTAGATCTAGAGCTCGTTCTTGAGGCTGGAAGCCCGTGCTGCAGTTCTTCCCCCTCTGAGTGAGAGCTTGCTGATGCGGCCATCTTTTTCTGAGGAGATTGATGTTGTTGGTGTGACTGAGTGGCTCGCGTGCTGCCGAGGCAATGCGTATATTACGTCATTCGATTTCGATGTAAATCTTACTCACCAGACCGTATTTACCCCTCTGGTTGTTGACTGCATTTAATTCTGAGGAATTTTAAAAGTATTTTCTGACTATGAGAAGGTAGATACACAGAGGCACTTCGGAAAAAATAAATAAATA
>NW_015521684.1:0-1931 GCF_001515645.1 Sinocyclocheilus grahami | reverse complement strand
ATATATATATATATATATATATATATATATATATATACTTGATAACACAAATTAAAGATCAATTTTAGACAGTTATTGGCTATTTAAAGACAACTCCAAATAGTAAAAGCATTAGATCCGGAGCATCCGAGGTGAAAAAAAGTTCCTGAAAATCCCCCGGCGTTGATGAGCCACGTTACCATCACATTAGCCGAGCACTATCCCACAGAAAACAAAACAAAACAAAAAAAGAGTTTAAAAAGTGATATTAAGTGCAGTTCTCATCTTCTCTAGCGGGTTTGTTCATCCTCCTGGGAGTGTATGGTGAAGAGAGGCAGAAACAGAGTGGATGCGTGTGTCACACACACCGCCTATTTCTGGGATTATTAGCTTTGCGCTGAGGTTCGGGAGTCCTAAAGCACCGTCACCAGACGAGACAAAATAAAAGTCCCTACTGCAGTTTCCAAAATAATACAAATGGACGTGTTTATATTACATTAATTAATTATTCTAATTAAATAATAGTCCGTTGAAATATGTAGACAAAATCAATCAATCAATAAAAATTGCATTTGTAGTATATTATTATTACGGGGAATTTATGCTTGCAGAAAAAAAGACAAAGGTCTTGCGATATCTCTTCATTTGAACAATGGGCGTTTCTTTGTTTATATGAAAATGCGCGAATTGTGTGTGCGTGTGTGGATTACCAGCTAAAAAAATGGGATTGTTTGCAAACGTTTTTCTCAAAGTAATATATTTAACGTTACACTTCACCCTCATACACTTTTTTTTTAGAATTCAAATAAAAAAACAAGTTCGTTATTTACTCATTGCTAACATTATTCACATTATTTACTCATTGCTTGGTTTATTCATTGCTAACATTAAAAAAACGGTAAATGTTCCGTTTTGTCGATCAATACTTAATAACAGAGCACTCGTTAGATAACGTACACAAACCGATTATAACAACAAACCGATTATCTCACACGAACTACTCCGTCATTAATGTAGTTTCGAGGCAGAACGTTTGAGCCTTGAAGTAGACCTGCGCGGAGGCAGAAAACCAGAAGGAGAAATAGTGCGCAATCCTACAATGTTTTTTTTTTGCTAAAATTACTTTCTCACTTTAAAATGTATAATATACGTAATTTCCACGTTAACAAAGTAAAATCAGTAGTTAAAACACTGTAGTATCGATTCTAGAAAATATTTGAAATGTCGATATTTCAAGAGCCACCCAATAGTATTCATCCACCAATTCACAGTCAGTGTCCATCGGAATCATGACAGAGTGAAGCTAAAAAAATGCATGATATCGAAGAACTTATTTGAATTCCAATCTTTGTTTATTTTAAAAACTGATTTCTATTTCAATCACAATTTTAATTAGCGAAGGTCAACTGAACTCTACCTGAACGGGTAAATTATAATTCGATAAATAGGAATAGGCCTATTCATTTGAAATGAGCTTGGGCTAATGGTGCCCGCTTCCTAGCATAGATGTATGTTGTTTACATTTAAATTTATATGAGTGTGACAGAAGTCAGTAAGGTTATGTTTTCGCTGGTTAGTTTTCTTGTTAAACCTTTTTCTTTTTTTTAACCTTCTGACTGAAGCCAGCTGTAATTGTTACTGTAACTGCATATGTAATTAGTAAGTAAACATTTATGGCTCGGTTTGCTATGCTAAAATTATTCAACCAAGCATAATTCAGTTTTCAGGTGAGGAAGAAATCTCTGGTTACTTCTCTAATTTGATCCATGGGACATCTGCATCATGACAGGGGTTCAGCCAATGCCCTGTCCGGTGCTCCTTGGCACTGTGAAAGGTGGAGGTTTATCAGCTCTTCTGCACAGATACACAATTGAGAAAAAAGTAGCTAAAGTGGAGAATGTGCTGAAAAAAGGTTAGCATACATAGTTTTTTTTTGTTTGTGTGTTTTTTTT
>NW_015521683.1:0-1931 GCF_001515645.1 Sinocyclocheilus grahami | reverse complement strand
TTTGGATAAAAGCGTCTGCTAAATGACTAAATGTAAATGTTAATTTATTGCCCCAGTAGTTTTTAAAATAGAACTGACAGAACCCCAGAAATGATTTGACTTAAGTTATTGATTTATTGTGTGCGTTTACACACTTTTAGATGCGGCATGAATGCAAGCAATTGGTCATAATTATACATTAAATATAAATAAAACCAAAAAGGTGTTAACATTTCATTATTTTACTTTTTATAAAATTCCACTGATTACAACTAAACTCATATATCTACTATTTGATGTCATATGAACAAGCAGTCAGTAACTACACTGATTTAAGTCTCACGAGCCTTGAGTATAACATAACACAGTAACGGTTCTTAAATAAGTAACGGTGGCTCTCGTAGTAACGTTAAGTGTTATTGGTTCACTGAAAAGAAACGACTCTATAGGAGTCATTCGGTCAGGAAGTGGACTACTGGCTGTATATTCTTAATTCATTAAAAAGAGCCTGCTCATACGGGTTTGGGATGACATAAACAATGACATAAACTAACGTTATCCCTTTAGTCTAAGTTAGGCAAAGGACATATAAAAAGCTTCTGTCGCTGTTTTGAGCTAAACCAGGGTGAACAACTAAAGCTTGTTGGCTGTCTCTAATTCTCCAATAACTTTTCAATTGTACTTAAATGTAATATACTACAAGTAGACAGACAGTACGTTAAACGCTTACCTTTTATTGTTTTCTCCTAGTATGTCAATCACTTTTCCTATTTTCAAAAACTCCCTCGAAGAAACACCGCAAGCTCGCGTCTCCCACGGAAGTGACGTATCTTCACCGCGATTGGTCGAGACGAGACGTCACGTGAAGGGGGTGGCACGCAGGAGCTTATGAGCAGCAAACATCAACAGTAGAGAGTGGAGGGTCAAAGAAACCCGACAGTAAATGTTGACTGCTAAAATTGTATCGAATCCAGAAGCAAAATCAGGAGACGTCTCAAAATGTTGACCCCTGTCAACCATCACTTATCAAACAGGCAAGTACTATGTGAAACTTACACATTATTAACCCTTACTTGTTTTATTTTAATGCACATTATACAACAGATATGACCATACAGCTTTTGAACACAAGTATAGTTTTGACATCAAACCATTTATTGATTTGTATGTCTTTTATTCATTTCAAAATAAAATCAGACATAGATCCTTACAGTCTTTCATTAATTACTATCATTCATGCTTCAGATATTAACTGTAGAGATGGGTTATTAATTAACATATTTCATGGACAAGCAGTACATTTTTACTGTACATGTTTTCCACAGCCAATGAAACCTAAATATATGTCAGTAAATTGTTAGTCTTGAAAAAGACAGTATAAAAGAAATAGATGTTTCTATAAACAAGACACATTTTTTCCGTTATCCTTAGCTCTAGAATATTTAATTTGGAAGTATAATTTCTGTAAAATATATTTAAAAACATTTAAAATCATAAATGATCGGAAATGTAATAGAGAAATCATAGAAAAGTCTTGTAAATTCATTGGTCAGTGTGTGGGAACATTGACTTTAGTCATTTGTAATATATAGTGCTTGACTGTGATGGTATTTCATTTTTATTTCATGATCACATGTAACTTCAATCACTGTTTTATCTGATGCATGTCCGGTTGTGTTTGTGCCAATGTTTTATATACTGCTGCATGTCTGAAAGTGAAGCTACAATGTTGCTGTGTGGAAAATAATCCAATCAGAGTGTGGGAAAGCGTAATCCGGTCTAATCCCAGCACAGCCATGAAGAACAGAGATCATTCAGGCAGTGAGAGTGTCCAGACACAGACACACCAGCACACACAAACACATCCTCTGCTTCAGAAAAAACATTCACAGTTACACAGTATTTCCTCAACTGTGGATCTGCAACAAATGACAATAAAGGTTTAACTAGAG
>NW_015521682.1:0-1932 GCF_001515645.1 Sinocyclocheilus grahami | reverse complement strand
CATGGACTCAGCCCTGGCTGTCCCTCCTATCATTTTAAATTGAAACCAAGTGCTCATCTCAGTGCACTCATTTAGGGTGTTTCCATTCGCTGAATGTGAAAGTGATTTCCAGGTACACATCAGTGAGCCTCACACAAATCCTCTTCGAAAGACAATCTGGCTGGCAGTTCAGATGAACTCTGGTACAGTTCACAATTGTTATGAAAGCAATCCATCCCCATTTATAGAAGTAAACCTCTGTTGATTATGTATAACTTGCACTTCAGGTCACATTATACTTACAGTATAGTCTCTTTAGTCTCAAATTAATTGTTTTCAGAGAGCAGTTTGCATTGTGTGTAATCAAAGTTTTACAATGGTAAATTGAAATGGACAAGTGCTGCAGTAACACGATGAAGCTGGTGTATTTTCATGAGTTGCTAGAGTAGTAAATAGTAGGGATGCACCGATACTACATTTCTTAGCCGAAACCGATAACCAATTATTTTCAATGTTATTTACAATGAAACGCTGGCTGAGTGATTACATGAGACATCATACATTTCAGTAAGTTGTAATGTATTTTTCAACATGCCTTCTGATGTTCATGCATGTTTATTTCATGATGTAACTTGTATTAAGGAGGACTGCGCTACAGCGATCTGTCACACCACATTTAAGAGCATCAAAATTAGATTTATTGTTTGAATCTCTTTATTTGAGAGCTGAGACTTTGTTTCTCATCAAAAGTAACAAAGCACGGAGCTCTTTCCGATTATTAGATGTGCACTACAAATAATGTTTGGTGAAGGGAAATTTGTGGACTTGGCAACCCTGGCTTGAACTATGGGTGATTCATACAATCAAACAGAACCGATGTAGTTAACGATGGCCGATAGTGCAGATAAATTGTTTTTTACCGATTATTGGCCGATATATCGGTCTTAAATTACAGTAATTCCATCAATTTATTTATTTTATTTCGCTTCTTTTATTGTCATGTCGATCACATCTGTGAGTGGCAAAAAAAAAGAAAAGAAAAAGTAAATCCACCAACAAATGCTATTATTTTGTGTGATACAATACAGAGTAAAGCTAGTCTAAACACTGGAGCTGGACAAGCTGAAAGAAAAGTGTACGCCACTGAAAAAATGACACTCTCTAGAACTAACATAAAAGTTAGTTATACTACAGTTGCTGTTGTGATTGCACTACAGAGTATTGTCAGATGCTCTAGGGAACAATTCCTACACACAATAAGCATAATGTGAGACACTGTGAACGAGCAGCATCACAGTGTTGGACTCCGTATGTCATAAACGCTCTTTTCCCCCAAGGCTGAAATTCAGGGTTGCACCCATGATTTATCATCTATTATGACAAACTTTCAGTGAATGTCACGACTGTCGTGTTCCTTCCAGAGATGCACATCTAAAAAGAACAAGCCCATTGAGACATCCTATAGCTTTCAACATTCAATCTCAAATGGGAAGTCACTCTGCCAGTCGTTTGCAATCTTTACACACGCTTCAGAAAAATGTGTTTTAACTCCATTGTTTTTCACTCTCAGATGAGTTTTATTCTTCTCGGCTCTGCAGTAACTATGGTTACCTTGTCTGAGAGATTTTCTGATATGCCCTTTTTCCCCCATCACATTAGCAGTTCCATTTTCTCTCGTTCTGTCTCCTTCTTAATAATGAGCAGTTCTCACATCTGGCGGTCAAAATTTAGTTGAAATTATCACTCTGTGACAAGTAACCAATTATGCAAATAATGATGGTGCATAACTGTGGTCCTGGTTAAACTTGTTTACAAATAAACACAGACAGAATGGCCCTATGGAAACGGAAAAAAAATATGAAATGCACATTATAAAGTGAAAGCCAAGATGAGAATGGATCTTTCACTTTTTTTCAGTTCTTTGCAGCCTTGTCAAGCAGTAGAGAGCCAGAG
>NW_015521681.1:0-1932 GCF_001515645.1 Sinocyclocheilus grahami | reverse complement strand
AGTTTGAAGTAGTTTTTAAAGGAATTTTAAGTTTTTTTTATTTTTTTTTTATTACTTATATTTAAGATTACTTACTATAAGAGTACTTGGTGACTAAAAGTTATTTTAATTAAAAGATGAAGCGTAAAGCAGTTACTCACGATGACTTCTCTGCAGACGCCGAGTTCATTCTGCCACTTCTGCATTAGCTGGTGCTCCTCCTCAGAGCTCAGCTTCACAGGACCTGAGAGAGACATGACAGCGTTACCCGCCGGTCTCTGCGAGTCGATTCGCTGATATCAGCGGAGAAATGACAAGCATCTCTCACCGTGGCGTCTGTCTGGAGCTCTGACGGGCGAAGCGCTGACAGACTGCGGTGTGGCGTTTTCCTCTGGAGTGAGAAACACAGGAAAACACAGGGGCATCAGTGATGTGCGACTCGCTCTTCATATAATAACAGGCTTCATGGGACTGTGATGAAAGGATGAGTGAGGATTTTGACTCTAAATATGGTGTGGCGGCTGACACATACACACAAAGGATCTACCAAACTAAAGTTAGATCTCAGCTCTGGCTTAACGTTTCTGTTGTAATATCTTCAAGTATTCTCTCTGTCTTCAGGTATTTATCAGGATAAGATTTTAAAAAGACCCTTGGATTTTCTCAAACATGCAGAACACAAGACAACAGGGAATATCGATTTTTCAGATCTCTCTGTGTGAACAGATTGCCAAAGTTGTTATTGCACATAATCACACAAAAAATAACTGTTTTAACTAGTTCCAGGTTGATAACTGAACACCACTCATATGTGGAGAAGTGTGATGAGGTCATGTAGAAACTTTTATTGTGGAATGATGCCTAATGTTTCACGCAGTGTTATTATTGTTAACCAAAACTAAACATATTAAAAAACATTTTTGTTCATTAAAATAAAATAAAATTAAATGTAAATATTAAATGAAAAATAAATGTTGCCTCTGCAACTAATTGAAATAAATTCAATTCACTTTAAGCATTAAAAATACTAAAAATAAAATAAAATAAAGCTAAGTAGAAATCTAAAAAAACTAATAAAAATTAGTCAGACTGAGATTAAATTACAAATGGAAAGTGAATATTTTTTATTTATATATGTTAGGATTTTAAACAGTCTTTTTATTTTACTTATAAAAGTTATTAATTATAAACATCAATATGGAGAGCAGCGTATGAGTTTTAGTTCTGATAACAAACACATTTTTTAATAAATATGTACAAAATATTAAGTCAATATAGTGTGGGTTACTATACTTTATTTGCATTGAGCTCAGCGGTCTCAGTTTCTTTACTTTCACATGAAATATCTCTCAGCTTTTGCTTCGGTGGAAAACTGAAGGAAGACTTTTACGTTTCTGTGTGTAGATGGCAACAATTTTCAACACGTCTCACTTTAAAACTGTGCTGTAAACCTCACAAAAATTAATGAATAGGTCACAGGTTCAAAGCCGCTCTGATTCACACTGAAGCACACGGCTCATGCAGATTATACAGTCGTTTCATTAAACTGCAGCCTTTTGCAGTTCAATAATCACACTAGGCCACACTGCGGCCTACAACCTTACTATTAGCTACTTAAATTGGACAAGCCAATGTCTTTCTGCATTTGTGGAGTGTTTAAACAGATGTGTGCGACTGATGTAGGCAGCTTCATTTGTTACCGTGCTTGGTGTTCGTTCGCTCCATCGTTGAGTTTCGTGATGCGCTGAGGGTGGGTGTGGTCTCCATGGCGACAGGTATGATTGACGGACATGCGTCCTCCAATTTAAAGCCACGTCGGACGAGCGTCAGGTTTACGGTCTGACCCGTGTGTCTCAGGACCTCCACGGCCTGCTGGTTAGTGTAACCCTGGATGTCCACACCGTCTACCTGCACGCGCGCACACACACACACACACACACACACACACACACA
>NW_015521680.1:0-1932 GCF_001515645.1 Sinocyclocheilus grahami | reverse complement strand
TTGGCACACGTTATGCTGGGACATATATACTGAAATAGGTGCCACATTTTGTTGTTGATATAAAATCAATTAACATCTAAATCTTGATGTTTTATTTGGCCTTTATGTTTCTAAAAGTACATGTCTTTAAACTATATTATGCATTATGAAAGATGTTTTAATTTCATCTTAAATTTAAACTTCAGTAAAAAAGTTAGAGTTAAATTTTATAAGTTGATATAAAAACTATATATTTATCAGGGTTTCTGTTTGTCTTTAAAGTCTTAATTCGCTCCTTCCACAAATTAAGGCCTTAAAAAGGTCTTAAATCAGAGTAGAAAGTCTTAAATTCATAGTCATGGCATTAAATGTTGCACACAATGCAAAAAATAAATATTTCCTCAGTATTTTTGTGTTATTTTCCAATACAAATATCTAAACAGCCCTAAATCAAGATTCATTTGCATAAACTGCAAAATGAAGATGGTTGATGTTATCTGAACAATTAAACAAAATTAAGTAAGTTTATGCATAAAACAAGAAAACAATATCTGTCAATGTGGTATGAACATTTTCCTTTGAATCAAGTTGATTTTTCGTTCCATTGGCAGATTTTGTTCTCGTTTTAATCATAGGCTGACTTCATTTTGATCAGTTTCTCAGAAAACAAGACTTAAGAAACTTTAGACATTTGCACTGGAAAATAAGGCAAAAATACTGAGGAAAACATCACTTTTTTGCAGCATGAACAATGTACAGTAAAAGTTAATTCCATGTTCTACTTAAGCTTTTTTTGCAATGAATTAAAAAATTATCTATACTAAACATAATATAGTTCTTCGGTTCTTTATGGCACGTCATGCAGCTGAAACTTTTTCATCGCCTTGGAAGAAATATACGCACACATTGCAGTGCTCTGACTCTGTTTGTGTAATGCACGATAAGCATGAGGGAAGAATCAGCACAGATGTGTCTGATAATGATATCAGATGACAAGGGCATTGTTGAATGTGACCTTTGTGCTGTAGTGTCTCAAATCAGAGCTGTGTGTGTGTTTTCTGTTTCCCAGAGGCCTGTCCTCACCAGAGGCGGAGTTACTCTACATGCAGGAGGTGGAGAAGATGGAGGGGTACGGTGAGGAGAGTGTCCAAGCGAAGGTAAAGCAGCAAAGAAAAGCTGTTCTTCATGCAATTCATGTTCCCTTTCATGGGTGGCAGCTCATTATGCAAGCGTGCTTGTGATTGCTCTGACAGTGTAAAAGTGTGAAATGCATGCACCTAAAATACCTTGAAACCATGCACATGAATATATTTCCTACTGTTTAGTTCTAAAACTTTAAGCTTGCCTTATAATAGATTGCCCCTGACACATTTTGCATCATGCAATAAAAATGTTACCAAAACAATAAATATCACAAAGGCTTTTATACTTTGGTGTGACTTTGCTTGTCAAGAAAGACGTGATATTATTTTTCTAAGCCACCAGCTTAGAAATTGCAGAGAATTTACTCATGCTCAAGATGTAAATGAGTTTGTTTCTTCATAAGATTTGTAGAAATGTAGCATTGTCTCAGCAATGGATGCTCTGCAGTGAATGGGTGCCGTCAGAATGAGAGTCCAAACAGCTGATAAAAACATCACAATAATCCACAAGTACATTTTGTTTCTGGCTAAAATACGAGTCCATATTAACACTTCCTCCAGTGAAAAAGTGGTCTGGTCTGAATCAGGAGAGAAATCTTCACAGATCAAACACTGTTTAAACGGCTCTAAACAAATATGTTGCTGGAATTTGATGTGAGAGACAACAGAAGATGGACTTTTTCACTGGAGAAGCATTATTATGGATTATGTATTTTAGCTGGAAGTAGCTGTTTGAAGTTAAAAACTTGTTAAAGATGGAAAAATGTATTTTGTCTTCTCCAGATGTTAACTGATGGACTGGAGTGCTGTG
>NW_015521679.1:0-1933 GCF_001515645.1 Sinocyclocheilus grahami | reverse complement strand
TATTTACACAATCTTGTGAACTTCTTATCAGTCAATAATGCATGTGGTTTAACTGTTACAGGAATAAACACAGATCTGATTTGCATGCTTTCAGCGAAATATAGTTACAAACTAACCATAACTACCGTTTTATCTGACAGATCATTAACTTAGAGACTGATCGTGCAAAAAGCAACTTCTCTTTTAGATTTACTTTAAACTTTCTAGAACAACGACGCACTTTCGTTTTGTTTATCGATGTAACATGTGATGTTTTTGTTTAAAGAACAAAAAACTGAAAGTGAAATCTTTAGTTTTGGTAATTTTAGACTCTTTCTGAATTGTTTTTTTTTTTTTGCATTTAAGCAGCTCATTTGGACATGTTTGATGGATGCAAGCATTGCACAAGTCTTTTCATGTAGAGACAGGGTTGTTTCACTTACATTTTGCTTCGAGTCTGAACAGGATTAACTCACATTTCTGAGAAATCACTCTGCTTTAACTGGCAGTGAGATAAAAAAGGAAGTACATGTTTCCCGCAAAGGGAAGCCAAAAAAAGAAAAATGTCTTGAGTGTCATCTGGATGCCCTTTTTCAGCTATTGCACTTGTGCAGGATGCCTTTTCAACTTTATGAAAGCATTCAAGAAGAAACTAATTGTGGAGTTCAAACCGATGAAATGATTGCAAGGTTTAAAGCTTTGACAGATAACTGTCTATGAGGGGAAATTAAGTTACCAAAAATGAAACATTAAATGTATTGAAAGTTAAAGTCACCAGCATACATGAATTACTTTAATCCTTTGATGTAACATTACAAAGTAATTCGATTTTTTTTGTTTTTGTTTGTTTTGTATGAATATAATCCTTTTTCCTAAATGATGAGTTCTGAAATAGCAGATAATAAATAAAAAACACACAAAGGTTGGCCATGGGATTATAATAAAGGGTCAAAGGCCCAAGATGGTTTGGATGTTACATCACGCCCAGAATCATTAAAATATATATATTTTTAAATGTGTTCACCATAGATGACACCAGCATTAGAGGCTTAAAGTGTCATTTCTGCCTGATCTGACTCTTAAAAATAACGTTTTTGTGTTTGTGCAACCCAATATTGCACCAATAAAAGTCATTTTACATGTATGTGACATTTCTATATGACTTTTGTATTCCTGTAATTGTGCCACATCCAGATCAAAGTCCGTTTCCTTATTATGAGCTGATCGCTCAAGATAATTAGATTTATTTAGTTATATAAAATAATATGGTGACTCTAATGAAACTTTTAGATGTTACCATTTGAAGCACATTTCAGGTTACTCGAGAAACAGTGCAATGCAGCTAAACTCGCTTTAGCAGGACAGAAGTGTGTGGGCACGGAGGGATTCCCCATGTCTCCAAACCACTGATATTTTCTAATTCCTAATTCAACAAGACTTTAAAAACAAAGCAACCAAAAAAGGAACAAATGGCGCTTTTGTTGTTCTTTCTGTTTTAAACTATGGTACTGAAACCACATATATGCAAAGTTTGGGAGGGATAAACCCCCCAAACTCCCGGTATTATTTTGTAAACTGAATAAAAATTTCAGGAGTACATTTGTCTAAATGCAACTGTCAATTGCATAAAAAAATCACCCTCAGGCCATCCAAGATGTAATTGAATTTGTTTCTTCATTAGATTTGGAGAAATGCATTGCATCACTTGCTCACCAATGGATGCTCTGCAGTGAATGGGTGCCGTCAGAATGAGAGTCCAAACAGCTGATAAAAACATCACAATAATCCACAAGTAATCCACACCACTCCAGTCCACCAGTTAACATCTTGTGAATAAAAAAGCTGCACGTTTGTAAGAAACAAATGCATCATTAAGATGATATTAACTTTATTAACTATTAACTGAAATACGAGTCCATTATCCATAATAATGCTTTCTCCGGTGAAAAAGTCC
>NW_015521678.1:0-1935 GCF_001515645.1 Sinocyclocheilus grahami | reverse complement strand
ACATTTAGTTCTGGAACTAAAGCGGTGCGAAAGGCCCTATTATTACATTATAATTTCACATATTCAGAGCAAACATTTAGCCATAACAACAACAACAACAAACGCAACTATTATTAGTATTAGTGGTTGACCGATATCGATATTTGGCAAATATCGGCATCGGCCGATAAGTTTTTCTGTTTGGCCAATGCGTTCATGGCGGGACTTTGATTTTGACAGCGCTGAGAGCGGCAGCGCCTGAACACACAGTGCTCACATTGTCCCTCTTGTTCGCTGTCCTCGTAAACAGTTCTGTCCACAGACAGAAGTCTGTCTCATAATCAGATAGAACTGTTAAACAAAGGAATTAAAATGTATACAAAATATTATAAGGATTGCTTTTATATTGTTAGCAAGGCAAACATAATTTCTCGTTTGCCGTCAGCATTCAGCAAATACGCATTTATATAATTTAAACAAATCTTTGAATGACTAATGAACATCTATGAAGGTAGAATGATGTCAAAAAGATTTGCATATGTACACTCCCACAAATATTACCCTGCATAAGACTAAGCGTAAATGAAATTTCGCGAATATCGAAAGTATCGATACTCAAACAAAAAATATCGATACTAAGGTGTGTTTTATTTACCAGTGATTTTGTTAATTCAACAAACAAAAAAATGTGTACAATATGCATTGAATTGGACGAATAACCTTTGTTGGCGAGTAATTGTGTAAGATAGAACTATTTTCCTGGTCATCTGGACACGCAAATGTTGCAACACAGAACCAATCAATCACAGAGAGCGTTCACACACTTCTGACAGTGCATTCAAACAGGGCTGCGTTTCCCAAAAGTATCATAAGAAAGCATTAAAGCTTTCAGTTGGGGGTTCGGTGCCTTGCTCAAGGGCACCTCAGTCACACTGAAGGTGGGAGAGAGCGCTGTACATTCACTCCCCCCACCTACAATCCCTGCCGGTATGAGACTCGAACCCACAACCTTTTGATTATGAGTCCGACTCTCTAACCATTAGGCCACGACTTCCCCATGACACAAGAATGAGTAACAAAATGCTTTCTTTGTGTCCAGATTTGACTAATGCAAAAACTTTGATAAATACATCTTTAATAATGTCTAAATATATATCCAAATACAAGTAACTAATTATGTGGGAATCCAAAGTTCCCAGCCACTATAGGGAACACAGTCATGTTTATATATAGAGAGCCAAACAGCCATCTAGTGGTTACACAATAGTGTTACAGATGATAAATGGTGAATAAGTTAGAGATAAATATTTTAGTAATATTTTGTAAAATCCTCAAATTACAACATTAAATAAAAAATGATTACTGTTGGTTAAATTTTTGTGTTTAAAAAAATGGATCAGTAGACAGGTGAAATTATGCATGTATTAGGCTAGTGCAGATACTAGACCTTCTTTAAGTATCATCAAAATTACAATATAATATTACAATAAACTAATAAAATCGATTCAGATGGCGGCGCGTTCACAGGCTGCAGCTTCTCTCTCTCCCGACAGAAAGGTGTTTTCGTGTTTTTTGTCTTGTGAGTCGCAGTGTTTTTATCTGTATTTATGTTCTACTGTAGTGTTATCTGTATGCACCAAGGGTCTGAGAGTAACGCAATTTCAATTCTCTGTGTGTATGTGCTGTACATGTGGAAGAATTGACAATAAAGCAGACTTGACTTGATATCATATAGCCTGTTGAGGAAGAGAAGGAAACTACACCGCTCGAAATTCAGTATGAACACATAGCCTAATGGTACACAACTTATAAAATATCATGTTTTAATTAAGTTATTTTGAACTTTTTTTTTTTACTGTATGTGTGTGTTGACAGTACCATTCCGACAGCAAGAACGATCTTGAACTAAATGATAGGGATGGGCATATCGATCCAAAGTATCGATATATCGATATT
>NW_015521677.1:0-1935 GCF_001515645.1 Sinocyclocheilus grahami | reverse complement strand
ATTACTGAAATAAAATTTCCACGACATTATTATTTATTGAGATGCACCTGTATATGTTTGTATAAACATGACGGTGAGTAGAGTACATTTTTACAAAAAGATTCCCCAGCATAACTGGAGGCCACATGTACTGCACACACAGTATTCAATAAAGCAACCAGAATTCATTCTGAACACAGACATTTGGATTCTAGCAAAAGGTTCATTGGGATTAGAGACTGGCATCAAATTCTGGGTTAAGGGCAACATGATCTTTAGATAGAAAGAACTCATTGATGTTCGAAGAGAAAACAATGTTTCTGTTCTAACTTGCATTAGACACATTTAATTATTCCCTTCAACCATGGCCTGGTTCTATGCGTGTTCATCACAAAGCGACTGCACCAGATGCAGGACAAATTCAACAAAAAGGCCTGGCTTCTCCTCGGGAGACCCTGGAAGCTGATCTGCGATTCAGCACACCACGTCTGGTGTGTCGGAAAGATTCGCAGAGCACCAAAGCATCCTAAAGTCAGCATCTCTCCTGATAACAGAGGG
Source organism: Sinocyclocheilus grahami (assembly GCF_001515645.1). Lineage (NCBI taxonomy): Eukaryota > Metazoa > Chordata > Actinopteri > Cypriniformes > Cyprinidae > Sinocyclocheilus > Sinocyclocheilus grahami. Next base: position 1,398 of record NW_015521677.1, on the reverse strand, counting down.
CTCAGCAGACTAAAAATAGAGGCTAACTTTTAGAGCAGCTGCTCTTTCAGCCTAACAAAAACAGACTGCCGGACCGCCTTGGGGAGGGAGACGGAGCACATCTTCATGGCTAAATATCGTTGTAAAATAGTCGGTTTCAGCAGCAATTACACTCTGCTCCAGTGAGCGCCTTTCTCTTCCTTTAGACTCAAATCCTCAATAATGCAAAAGTCCGGGTAATCAAGACCTACAGCATTGGACACTGTGTGCTTAGAGCTGCGCTGTCCAAGAACCATCAAGCTGATACCAGTCAGATAACCCAGATCAAAGAAAACGCCTAGTCTAAAACCAGTCTAAGATGGTTTGCTGGTTTAAGCAGGTCGTCACAGCCTGGCCAAGCTGGAAAGTGACCAAAACCACTTTGAAATCAGCCAAAAGATCAGCTTGGAAGACCACCAAGCCTGTTTAGGCCTGTTAAACGAAGCAACCAATATATACAGTAGCAAACGTGAGAAAATGGTCCGAAGCATCCAGGACACAATGACTAATAACAGCAGTTTTGCTGAATGATGGTGAAAAATATCACAGACTAGCGCAACAAAACGCAGGTGCAATATTATGAATGGTTCTGTGAGACCTAGATGTTATATTAGCATATCATACATAAAATTCGAGTCAAATTATAACCAGTAAAAGACCAGAGCATCCTTACATAATAGGAAACAGCACATGTAAATGCCACGCTGCTGCTGCTGCTGCGGAGGAGGAGGATATTTTCACCTGATTCACCATCTTCTGAGACGATGCTAAAGAACACAACGATCCTTTATTCTCATTTAGATATAAAAAACGAAGAGGCAAACGAGTGTAATGTAACGCCAAGGCTTCAAAGGCTATGTGGCAGATGTGTGAGTATAAATAGAAGCATAGGATGCGCGATGTCCATGTCAAATGAAGGTTATTCTTCTAATATTCCGCTCATTTTTCGCCTCCTTTCCCAGCGGAAAATACACACATGCGGTGAGGATTGTGAAATATTTCGAACGCGTATTACTGCGGTTGACTTACCGTAAAAGCCGTTTTAAGCGTCGCTTACGCCAATACTGCGCCTCTTCCAACACCTGCAGACACTTGACGTCACTTGAAAGACGTGTGACGCCAAGAGGGGGCGGGGTCAGGGTTTTGATTGACGGCTCGGAGAAGTAACGCTAACAATGCAGTCCCTCCCACAGGACGTAAAATATTCAAGACGCTTTAAAACCAGCATCATTTATTATTTAGGAGCGCGGCTTCGGTCTCTCCATAATTAATCAATTCAAATGGTCGCAGAAAATGAGCAGCTGACACAGGGATTTGTTTACATTAACGGCGCAGGTCAGTGTCCTTTACGCCACACTGATATGTAACCAATGTTTGACT
>NW_015521676.1:0-1935 GCF_001515645.1 Sinocyclocheilus grahami | reverse complement strand
TCAGGCATAAGTCCAGGCAGTGGCTTGTGGGAAATGAAGTCCATGACAAAATGACAATTACATGGAATGGAGTGCCCTCAGGTGGACAATCAGAGCACTTCATCTGACTATCATTACAGACAGGGAGGCGGTTAAAGCAAACAACAGCTCCATTTGGTTCAAGATGAGCCAGCTGTTATACCTCTACACAATTCCAAATGCTAACAAAAAACCCACATAAAAAAAAGAAAAATCAAAGGTAGAAAAATCAGAGCAGTGATTAATACAGGTGCAGGTGTCAACATTCTAGATGAGAAAAAAAACCTTCAAGTCTCTGTGTGATCCACTTGTCCCGAGTAAAGCAGATGTGACTATTTTTGCCTATGCGTCCCAGACTCCTCTGCCTGTGTAACCCCTCCAGGCCTAACCGGCCTGCTCCGAGCTGGACTTGAACCTGGGTCGCTGGCATTGTCGGCGGGCGTGCTAACAAGGACGTAAAGACTGCAGCCTCCAGTGTCAGTTGCTAGTGTGTCTTTTGAGATCGGGGACTGAGGGTTACCTGCACAGCACTTACCAGCTGGTCCTTGTTACACCTGTCCTTGGAAAAAGTTACAGAAGTACGTGAAACAAAGTCACAATTTCTCACAAGGGAGGAAGTACCACATTATTTAGTTACAATACTGCTTATAAGTTAGGTCTTATCAAAGTAGTGAACAGAGTGAAATCCAAACAAGTCTTGAACATCTAAATTCACCAGGTGCCTGTCCACATTTCCCACAATACACCCAATGTGAACTGCCTTGTTGCTGAGTATATGATAACCACCATGATGCTGACAAATGGAAAGACTTTCAAGTTAAACTTCACATCAATAAATCTATCACCCCAGTTAGTCAACCTCATCACAGGGTCCCCTTTCACATCAGGAAACGCACAGAGACTGAGCTTACACGACTAGAAAAACTGGACATTATTGAAAATGTGGAAGGCCCAAACCATGGGTTTCCCCTGTTGTTGCAGTGCCGAAAACAAAAGATCCAGATGCTGTTCAGATCTGTGTGGATATGCGTTTACCAAGTAAAGCCATTTAAATACAAAGACAACTGACACCTATGGCCTCAAGATACATAACCACTTTTTCCACTCATGTAGGCTTTAGACGCTACAAGCTTGATTTTGGCATATCCTAAGCTGCTGATCAATCAATCCAACACATGTGTGTGACCTACATTTCTGTGGTTCTGCTGTAATCCTAAAATCTCCTCCTTGTTTCACACTACAAATACAAAAGCTGTCACACTAAATTAATATAATATAGAATATGTAAAGATAAAGTAAGCATGAAACTGAATCACTTATTTGAAAGTCATGTTCATTTTTGTCATAAACAACATTTATGAACATTTTTCAGTTTTAAACATGAAAAGTCTAGAGTGGAGTTTTAAGGAACATGTGAATAATCACTAATATTTTAGTTACGTACTTCTCCTTTGCATTCATTGATCATTATTAAGTGCTTTAAACAATAACTGAAACGTACCTACTTACTGCAGAAATTTCTTTGTTCATTTCAACTGAGCTGGCCTCATTAACAATTTATCATTAGATCAAATGTAATTAATTCCCATTTAGATTGAGTTATCTGAGCTTATGCATGGTCTGTTTTTGCTTTGCAACCTTAAATTTCTTACAGTTTTTTTATAATCAAGGCTCATTTTGTCAAAACACAACACACAATTCACAGATCCACACACACAAGTAGCAGAACACCTCAGATCTTTTGCAAAATGAAACACTTCATTCAAAACTTTCCATTAATTTAACAAAACCCAACTTTGACACCGTATGGAACACATATGGTTCATACATTCTGATTCTGTTTGATTAAAGTCCAGCTCACACAGTGCGATTTTGCCCACGATTTGGTCGTCTGAGACACATTTTGAAAATCCTAAA
>NW_015521675.1:0-1935 GCF_001515645.1 Sinocyclocheilus grahami | reverse complement strand
TCATCTGGAAGAGACTGATGGTGAAGCTGGCCCTCTTTGACAGGATGCTAGGAAGGAGTCTAATGCCATGAGGGTCTATAGGCAGCCTGAGGGAGTTCACATCAAAGAGACGCATTAGCTCTGAGTGCGAACAAAACTAAAATAATGAACTTGCCGGGTGATGCAAACAGAGGTGAAACGTATGGCGCTAAAAAGCATGACAATTAAATCCTGTGGATGGATGTGGATGCTATATGCAAATAGCTGATGTTTTTGTAATTATGATAACAATGAGAGCAGTGGTTTGATTTAGTCCAATGTGAGATGGGTTATTTTAAAATCATTTAACAATTATTTTGACATAATTTATCTTATGCTATCATTAGCATACAGAATATAGTATATTTTGTAAATTACCATTTATTAGTGTCATCATAACTCTATCTATTTTCTAAATTAAATCTTATTGATGTTGCTGTGAATAATTCAGCCATGCATGAGTTTCATTTAAAATAAAAAAAATTTTTTAGCTTAAAATCAAAATGTCAAATGTCTCTAATCACTAACATTTCTGTTGTGATGTATAGTGGACTTCTTCAATCATTACTGCACTAAAACTTTGATAAGATATGTTAAAATATATTAAAGTATCTCATCTAAAATTCTTAGTGCACTAAGCCTCACTGTATATGTCAGTGTTAGAACAATATTTATATTTCTTATACTATTAATGGCATAGAATAGTGCAGAAGTATGTAAAATGGGAAGCACCTGCTGCCTCCCTCTGAGCTTTTATTTGCCGTTTTCGATGTTCTCAAGTGCAATTTGCAAAAATTAGTGGTTTCCACACTTTTATTATGTTTTATATATGCATTGTACATAACTTCTTTATCAGTTTTATTTGATGAAACAACACTGAGAAACAATTTTGCTAAACAAAAGCACGTTAATGTACATAAAAAAGAATTTTGAAAGAATTTACCTCACAGATGTTTGATTTGATAAGAGGTTTAGTACCTAAATCTACTGAAAGTACACATTGTGCTGTCTCTGGATATTAGTGGCAATGTGCTATTGGCAACAGAGCTGAGAAAGTGAATACTTCACACACCAGCAGGGACACAGACATCAGCAGTTTACTGTACTGCTCTAGCAACAAAACTTTCAGCTCGATATAGGGACATGCTTTGCCCAGTATATGTATAGCTTTCTCAAGTTTTTAGTCGATCATTATCATGCTGTTCCCCTGTGATAAGGTGACCAGTTAAAACGTAGTCATATAAACAGAAACGAATGCTGATGTAGTAAACTTTCACATAAAAACAAGGGAGATTGGATCCATATAATCCAGCCATGCTCGGAACATGTAGTTGATTTGGCACCATAATGTGAAATGTGGCCTGGTTCAAGGGCACCATGTGATTTCAGTTAATCTAAAATAACCTGAGAGGTGCACATTACCTGGAAAAAATGCAGCAGGTGGTGTTAAATTCATCAAGTCTGACGGTGGGCGAGAGGCAGCAGGATTTTATCTCTAGGTTCACCTGGCTGTTATTTGTTTTCAGGCTGATGACGACACGTAAAGTTTCCGAGGGCAGGGATGAGATCTCCAGGCATGATATCTCTCTCCAAGTTCAGACTCATCTCTGCTGTGTAGTTGCCAGTGCCGCAGATATCATCTGAGATTTGCGCCAGACTGGAAGAAGACAATCAGATGGTCAAAATCCAATTCAGTTCATTGAAAATTAATCATGATGACTACAGTTTATCACCATGCTGGCATCTCTAGATTGCTTGTACTTGTGCAGCTAAAGTTTATTCAGTAAAGTAACATTCTATCCACAACAACAGCAGACATACTTCTTTATTGATATCACTAAACTGAAATGAAAGGAAAAAAAAGGAAAAAAAAGAAATATATATATACAGTATATATATATATATATATATATATAT
>NW_015521674.1:0-1936 GCF_001515645.1 Sinocyclocheilus grahami | reverse complement strand
CCCCCCACTTATAAACTGAAGTGCATCAGCTCAGATCAATCAAAATCTGTGTTGATTGAAAGAAAGCAAGTTGATAAAAGGATTAAACCCAAAGATAATACAGCATAATGAGAGATTTACTAGCATTTTTAATTGTAGGCCGGTCAGTTTTGACTGGAAATGCCAAAAGTGCAAAATTATTCTAATTAAAATGATTTGGGAAGTTGTGATATGCTGTGTGAGCGATAACATTAAAATTTTCTGTAAAAAGAAAATCCTCTCTGGGTCAAAATGACCAGAACATGAGGCTTAAAACAGCTGAAATCTGGGTTACAGTGAGGCGTTTACAATGAAGGGTCAGAATATTATTTTTTAAAATATTCTAATGTGGCCTCGCATGATAAAAGCCTTGAATCTTTAAGAGTGAAACATTCCAGAGTTCGTTCTTCAGGTCAATAGACACTTAAAACACCTGTAAGAGTTTCTCATTGTGTGCCATCAGTCTGTCAGATGTGCAAATGAACACCTGGACAGCGTCTGAAACATCCTTTTGCATGACAAAAACCCAATACATTTACAAAAACAAACCCAAACCAAATTTGTGTGCATCAGTCTGTCAATAACACAACTCAACTCGGATACGTTCAAAGTCCCTGCTTCAGAAATGTAAAAAGCAATGCCATTTAAGTTGAGAAATGAAAATGCATTGACAAATCCTGTTGCATTTTCCATTCAAACCTTGGCTTGCAGTAAACGCTCTCTGTTGTACTGATGTGTGTGTTTCTTACTGAAGAACTAAGACAGACACACTCCACACATGACTTACAAGAGCCAGGGACACGCTGCTGTGGCACTTTATGAAGTAATATTTCTCTTTAACACCAGTGTCCTTCAGGACAAAAGCATAATATGTAGCAAAGCATTTTAACCCTCCTGAGAGAGTCACATTTAATTTGTCTGGTTTGATTCCCCGTCACAGTAAATAGTCCACAAATGAAAGACTCTGGACCCAAATTCAGTCATTTAATTGCAATAGTTTAAGGGAAAAGGTGATTAGTAGAAAATACAATTGCATGGATTTTGTAATCAAATGAATATTCATTTATTGACCGTCTTAGTATCAAATGCAGACTTATATTAATCACATCAGTTCATTCACTGGCTTACATTCATACAGTATAGTAAATCGCAGTCTGACACTTTAGCTCGATAGAATACATTTTATAAAAAATATGGGATTAAAAAGCATAATTAAAACCTGATACAAATCAGTTTAAGTGTCTAAGAACTCTTCAAGTGCCTCAAAATTAAAACCGATGTTTGCGCCAAAGATCACTGGAGAATCCGTCGACCGTGCAGATGCTTGAAGAAACCTTCACATACTTCTGCACATACCTGCTCTTCATCTCCTGCAACTGAGGAGGAAAGCACTCATGCATTTAGCAGGTGCCTTTATCCAAAGCACCTTAGAGGAACAAAAGAAAATCATCATGCGTCAGCCATGAGAAGATAAATGCAGACAAGTCTTTTTCTAGCAGAAGAATTCCCGCATTCATCATTTCCATGAGATTGGTCTCACCTTGCATTGGTCAGTAACCTTCTCCAGCATCCGTACGACGGCCTGCATCACAGGAGCTAAAGTCTCCTCTCTGTAGACTCACACTCTGCCAGACAGTCATTATCAAGATGAAACGTTCACATCGTTTCGGTGCCAGTGGATTACTTTCAATATTTCACACACTTCCCTAAACGCCGGTTTAATACTCAAACAACATACGAACAGGCAAACTAATCTTAGCTACAGAGCAAGACGTTAATGAGAGTTCACAGACAAGACAAATAAAATAAAACAGAATGAATCCTCCGAGCCGCTGCAGTGAGGGACGGAGGAACGTGGACCAGATTATAGTCCAGAGCAGACACTTCCATCAGGAACGACGCCGAACAGGAGGGAGAG
>NW_015521673.1:0-1938 GCF_001515645.1 Sinocyclocheilus grahami | reverse complement strand
TATATATATATAATAGTTTTCAAAGTCATTAATAAGTCATTAAAGTCGTTAATAGTCATTAAAGATTTCACTGTTGACTCCAAAGGTTCAATGGGACGATCAGTGGGATTCCTTGACGGCCAGTGGTGGCGCCTTCTGTTAGTGTGTGTGCTGATGCTCGCCACAGCACCATCGTACACTATTATACCCAAGCTCGAGATGCTGAAGACCGAGGGCACAGGGGGCGGCAAGGCTCGCGGTCAGCTGGGCGAGATAAATCGTGAATGCTGGGACGCATCGTCACTAGCTGTAATACAAGCGCGTAAATTGCGTGTAGCAGATGTAGTTGCTGGGCTCTGGGACTTCATGACATACTTGAGTGAGTCTAATCAACCCAAACATCAAGACATGTTTATGGAGCTGGCACAGGTCTTTTGGGAGAGGTATGTGGACTGTGTGCTCGCACGCGCGCACGGACTGGGGAGAAGGGCCAGTGCATCCAGGCAAGAAATCATCAAAGTGTTAACTTATCATTCAGAAGGGATGAAGATCTAGTTATTTTGTGTTTCACTTTTCTGAATGTCAAAATGGAGAGAATGTATTTCTTTGAGACTCTCTTCTATCAAACTGCAGCTAAATTATCGTGTACAAATAAGCTAAATATAGCTCATTCTGTTACAACGGTTTCAGACAAAATACAAGGGAAAAATATGTATTAAAATATATATATATTTTTAAGAATGTGTTGTCTATACTTGTGCATTTGCAAAATGTCTCACACCTTAGAAATGTAATTTCTAATAAAGAACACTGTTACATTTTATATGGAAAAGTAACTGATAAAGGTAATCATTTTCCACCTAATTTATTATGCGCTTATGTGAGCTGTATAGCCTAATAATAGGCCTAATAATTTCAAAGGACATACAATGTATTCATTTGGATGTCAATAGAGTAAAATTTACATACTACAACTAGGGCAACAGCATAGACAAAATGAACCAAGCGTTCACGGAGTCATCGGTATAACACCATCACTCTGGCAGATCCCTGCAGTGCCACAACAGTCCCAGACAATAATCATAATCAATCACAATACCGCTAATCAACATCCAATTAAGGTACCAGCTGCCCAATTACAGTCAACAACTACCATGTTAAAATATACAGTACCAAATTTAATACAAAGCTCTGATGTATGGTGTTGAACTTGTTCAGAATCTCAGATCTGTGAAGGGGCGTGCATGATTTGGGTGATTTTTGTGCCATAATTTCTCTTTACTCTAATTAATATGGACCCATTTATCGTTGTGTGCAAAAGGTTCATTGATGTACAGTATGGCACAATAATGCATTACGTAAAAGGCACCATTTCTCTTTGGCTATTCGTTTAGTTTAACTTAAAGTACTAAAATAACTAAATCTAAAACTGAAATAAAAATACTAATAAACATATAGACATTAAAAAACAACACAGCACACACACACACATAGCCTATATGTACATACATACAAACTAATTCCAGTGTATCAAACAGATTACTACTGATGTTATTGACATGATATCAAATCTAGAGTTACGAGGAGGAACACAGCTGTCGTTGGTGCTCATGAAGGGGTAGCCGAACTGATGTTGGAGCTGTGAGGTCACTGGAATTAAGGTTAGGAAACCAGTGACACGTTCTGGACGTTTCTGATTCTGAACCATCACCGAATAATCGACCGAACTATTCACTTCCCAAGAGTTTCATTGGAGCAGTAACGCACTTAGCTGACCTAAATGAATAAGTCTGTGTTACGTCTGAGAGTAATTTAAACATTAAAGCAACGTGAGACTGTCCTAATCTAGTAACGAAGGGCACTAAAAACACGCAAGTGACGGCTGTAACGTCGACACCTGCAGTGAACCAGGAACAAGTAGGCTAATGATAATAATTATATAACTACTTTCATCCTTCT
>NW_015521672.1:0-1938 GCF_001515645.1 Sinocyclocheilus grahami | reverse complement strand
CACACACACACACACACACACACACACACACAGTGTGTAAATAATAGATTGTTTAGTAAGTAAATAATATTTTTGTAAATATATATAACATATCTGTAAATATATACAACATATTAGTACTTACAGGTTCAGTATTTGGAGTGTTTTTTATGCCATCATATGCGTTCTTGGCCGCATTTAGCTTTGCCTCTTTCTTGGATTTCCCAGTGCCCTCAGGATACCGCTGCCCATCAACTACAGCCCTCATAGAGAACCTGAGAACACAGATTTCATTAGAAACAAGTCAACAATAATGATTTTATACCAATAGTAATTGACTTTGTATCACAACAGCTCAGAAACTGTCCGTCAGCAGACTTCACTCAGTTCTACTGCACATATAATGAATGAAAGCTAGCTCCACACGTTTTGTTGTGACTCGGTCCCTCTGTGGACCCCTCCTCATACTCCACGCTGCACTGGGTCTTCTGCTGGTACTCGTTCAGCTGAGAAATATAGTTCCCCGACAGAGACTCCATTGCACAGTTAATAAATGAACTAAAAATAACAGTGACAGAAGTTGATCAGCACGTGAGCGCCACGCAGAGCGTCATATCTTCAGCGGACGACCATTAAAAGACGCATTACCGTGTTTATTAATCAATTTAACACGGTACTGACAGTGTCAGCTCACACCGACATCGATCACAGACACGAGCTCGCTTTCAGTTCTTCGTATCGTTCAGATCGATAAGTTTCGATTTCCGGAATACAACGTCATCGCCAAACATTGTATTGGCCAATCAAAGCCCAAGCGTGTTGCTAGGCCACGCCCACCTAAAAATTGACATCTTTTTAACTGCAGGAGACAAAGAACTATGTATTCCCAGCTACTTAGATTGAGACATAAATGACCAGGTATAGTAATATAAATACGAATTTATGTTGTTGTTTTTTTCATCTGTAAATATGAAATCTGGCAAGTAACAGATAAATCAACAAAATATCATTCGTTTGATCTAAATGCCTAAAACTATGCTATAAATATCAAACATAACTATAAAACCACAAGGAAATGTTAATACCTAGAGGTGTCACGTACAAAACCACTTTTTTAATATTTATATTTGTTTTAGACTTGGAATAATGAATTGTTGGTCATCTACAAAAATCACGGTATTTTCACACAGTCAACAATGAATTAATCATAAATAAATAATAATTAAATTAATAACTATGCAATCACAATGTTTGCGATTGGCCGAGATTAAGTTACACACACAGAACCATTTAAGTGATGCATCAGGGTCAACACTGATATAAAACCACACAATTATAATCAAAAAATCATTTAATGAACGAATATGAAAACTAAATATTAAACACAGCTATGCAAAAACATCAAAAGCAAATGAAAAAGAAGTGTTCCAGATTATTCCAGGTGGCTCTAGTCGTCAGGATCTGCTGCTGTGTCTCCAGGACAGTTTGAGCTCAGATCCTCCTCATCTGTTGAAGAACAGTTTATTTATCATTTATGTATCTGCTCAAACATTCATTATACTGTACGTTAACACTTCTTACCATTAAACACCGTTCCACACCATATGCAGTAAAAATGAAGTCCTCACAGATACGAGGTGAGAAACTGCAGCTTGAACAGAATTACAGTGCTTCAGAATAATAATGCAAAAGAGTACTATCATTTTAATACACAGAGGCACAGATAAGGCCCCTCCCATAATTAAATAAGTACAATTTTGGTGTCCAGTTACATGAGAGTAGGTATATGAGGTAAATTATTATCTAAACAAAGCTGTATTTTCAGCATCATTACTCCAGTCTTCAGTGTCACATGATCTTCAGAAATCAGTATAATATGCTGCTTTGCTGCTCGAGAAACATTTCTGATGATTAATATTATTATTATCAATATTTAAGGATTCTTTGATGAATAGAAAG
>NW_015521671.1:1534-1939 GCF_001515645.1 Sinocyclocheilus grahami | reverse complement strand
GACTCATTGGACCTGTGATTCTTTCCTTACAGTACGAGCAGGAAGTGCTGAGACGCAGAGAGGATCTACAAAACATGCCAGAGTTTGTTCGAGTGCGGGAAAACCTGAGACACATCACCGTCACAGGCTACTGAACCAACAGAAAAACTATGAATACAACAAAACCCATTTTCCCAAAGAACTGCTTTTTGTTCTATCAGAGGGAAACATTATCATCAGCATGATTCTGTCATTTTGTGTTGTGCTCTCTCACCCCAACCAAATCTGAAATGGCTATTAAAGTGTGCAAATAACTTTTTGTATCACCATCCAGGGCCCAAAAACTTTTAGATTAGAGTCCCCCCCCCCCCCCCCACCTTCCTCACCGAGAGGACGGAGCGGGGGAAAAATGCAAAAAACAAAACA
>NW_015521671.1:0-1520 GCF_001515645.1 Sinocyclocheilus grahami | reverse complement strand
CCCCCCCAGCTAGTCATGCTGTGAGCAAGAGATGGTGAGAAAATGCACTAAAAATCAAGCCTGTTCGCTATTCAATATTCTGTTGCACTCGGAAATACGTCACAATACTGAATTTGGTCACAATTTCTGGTTCACATGGACTTTTTTTTAAGTGATTTCAAATTGAGACGTGGTCACATTAGCAAAACCTAGGTGAAAATCCACTGTTCACTGTCCATTTATCAATAGTGTAGTGATGCACAAAGTCACTTCAAACTAAAGTAGCTTTACATTGCTCAACACGGCAAATTTGGATGTTCAAAATAGGGCTGCACAATTATTGCGCTACAGATGCCACAATTATGTAATCGTTCAAAGCGGCAATTAATCGTTCAGAGTCCACTTATGTTATTCTGAGTGCTTAAGATGCTTTTTTTCTTTCTACATGTTATCTTAAGGGGTTTTCCATTGTTTTAATTTTAGTGTTAGTATAACATTATAATACCATTCATATTTTTACTTTTTTTTATTATTTAAAGAAGAAACCAATCCAATGTACAGTTGACATTTGAGCCTTAATGCTATAGAAAGGCAATAAAATATTTTTTTCTTTTGAGTGTTTTCAGCTTGTTTATTTTCATATAAAAATACGGCATGCAGTTGCTTCAAACAATGGTATAAACATCATTCAATGTAAATTGTGATAATCGTAATTAATATTCGCAATTACAATTTCAAGGGAATAATCAACAATTATGATTTTTGTCATAATCGTGCAGCCCTAGTTCAAAGTTTAACAAACATGAATCCAATGTGAAATCTGTATAGTAAAATGCAGAATTACACATTGCGCCAATTTTGATTGAGATGGATGCATTTTTCCCCACAGAATTTCACTGTACAAAGGTAAATATGATCACATCCTAATACATGGTTTTAATAAACTACTCTTTTTTTTTTTATATAAAAAAAAACATACAAGGAGACTGATCTGGTGTAAAAACTGAACAAAAACCATTTAATAAAATTTGAGGTACATTATTTACAACTCAGTCACAACACATAAAATACTAGAAATACTGCCAAACCTGGCGGCCAAGTTCTATAATCTTCAAGACAGCTTTATAATTATATGGCAAATTTGTGAGCAAAACTCACAAAGAAAACCATCTCAGGTTCTCTATCACAATGGACAACATTTGTCAAAATACTTAGGTTTATGGACATTTATCTTCAAGTTTCTTTCCTGTTAATAAACTGCTAGTCTGGCACATTCCTTTTCTTATCCATGTCAATTTATTTAAACAGATATGCTCTAAATATCTCAGGATTAAATTAATGATAAGATGGAGAATTCTATGGGTGGACATCAAGTACAGAAGGTGTATGCGGAGAATGCAGCAAAAATATCTCACTTCACCCAGAATCCCCCAGGCTCTCCGTACAAGCTGACTCTACTTTGAATCAGCCTAATAAAGGAAAAACATCTCGATCTCAAAAAGAGCAGCTTTTCGGTAACATCATCTCCCACATTTCTAATT
>NW_015521670.1:0-1939 GCF_001515645.1 Sinocyclocheilus grahami | reverse complement strand
AGATATTAGAAGCTTTGTGTATCACTGTTTGGTGTAACATCGATAGATCAGTATCTCACGAGATTCTCCACAGAATGTGGCCCTCAAATTTATACAACATTTTGAATGGAGATTGCTAAAAACGACTCAGAAGTGGCCTGTAAATGCTCATTTGCAGGAGAGGAATTGGTCAGCAACGTCACAATCTCTGAAGAACAATGTGAAATCGATATAATTACGAAAATGTGATCTTCTGTAATTATTTGTGCTAATGTGAACTATTTTTCTGACCTTGTTAGCAGTTTTGAAATTCAAATTGTCAGTATAACTTTGTTAATCTATGTTTGAGATCTTTTGGTCCGACTTGCGTCCAAAAGGATTCAACAGAATTAGTGCTATCTGCATGAGGGATGAGTTTTTATCGTCTGGTTATCCCACATTGTTGCAGGTGAATATTCAATGTTTCACACAATGTATGGTAATAATATTGTATATTGTGTTCAATAAAATCTGAAGCTACTTTTCTATGAAGTGATTAAAGACAAAGCATGAATATACTCCATGTGTTAATCTCGTTCTTCATCGCTTTTATGTTACATGAACTCTATTTAAATCAATATCTTGTCAATTTTCACTGATTCTAGCAATATAATACAAACCAATATAACAGTAAAATAAATAAATAGATACAATAAATACAATACATTTTACTATAATGACATCATATGAGCATCTTTCAGAAGATTAAACAAAAGTCTGCATTTTTTTTAATGAAATTAATTATTTCATTAAGGATGGAAGCATATTGATCAAAATTTACAGTAAATATATTCACAATTTTACAAAAAAGTTATATTTCAAATAAATGCAGTTCTTTTGAACTTTCTGTTACTAAAAGAATCCCGGGGGGAAAAAAGTATCACGGTTTCCGCAAAAGTATTAAGCAGCACAACTGATAGTAATAAGGAATTATTTTAAATTATATTATAAATATTTATAATATAAATAATATTTCATAATATTGCTGTTTACTCTTTTTTTCATCAAAAAAGTTCAGCCTCAGCATAAGTGACTTCTTTCAAAAATATAATATTACAATTAAATGTAAAATATTAATTAAATTAATAAAAAATATAAAAATCAGCTTTATATATTAAAGACAAATAAAAATATATAAAGTATTATGTGAAAACAGGAATCTTAAATGAGGCCATCAGATTTGCATTTGAACCCTTTGTGTGGTCGTCTTGTTTGAAGATGAATCCAGTGTGACAGGTCACATTGCGTCCAGTGAATATCAGTCCTGTTCTGTTCCTCCAGCTAAGTCAGCCCTCAAATGGCACAGTCCCGAGTGAAATCTCTTTGTGTGAATCATTTTGAGGCCTTTTGCCCAGAATCTCATGAATTTATGTGAGGCAAGAACAAAGGTAAAGTGAGAGAGTCAGAGGAACATGGGCCATTTCAGGCCAGGATCCTTCTCATTTCATTTTCATATATATATATATATATATATATATATAAAGCTGAAGAGTAAACAAATCTTGACCTGTATGCATTTATTCTACTACAGTATGTTTTCAACTGATTCCAGATGTTAATAGGAGAACCATAAGGTAAAATGCCTGCCATAAAATAACCAAGTAAGGCCACATACAGACACATTTCTCTCATGTTCAAGCACCTTGCTGTAATGCATGCAATCAACAAATGTTATGACTTTGAGTCTGTTACTGTTACTGATAAATGCAAGAGGGAGTATACTGCAGGACTTCCACGGCTATGGATAACTAAGGGTTTGGAAACATCATGCAGAGTGCACAAAGAACCCCCTGAGAGTGTGTTAGCCTTGTAAATGAAGGCTGTAAATCAGTCTCATGATGGCTAGCCAGAGCTATTTTTAACCTCCAACCAATTAGGAGAAGAGACTGGTGACAGTCTTTCTCCTTGTGATTTGCTGCCC
>NW_015521669.1:0-1939 GCF_001515645.1 Sinocyclocheilus grahami | reverse complement strand
TTTAAGGGGGTCTGAATACTTTCCGTACCCACTGTATATGACAGAAATAAAGTCAAACTGGTTTATAATAGGTGAAGCTGGGATCATTTTTAGAATGTTTTTAGAGAATGTTATCCTATCTTTTAGCAGAATATTCTGGAATCAAAAATAAAACTTGCCGCTGAAAACATTCCCAGAACTTAACCTAATGTTCTCAGAACATTCTTAGAACAATACAATTTCTAGCTGGGAGCCAAGTGCAGAAACTATAAATGATGGTTTATAGATAATGTACCTTGTAGCCGAGTAAGTGTCCGCGGACAGATTCCATGCTGACTGGACTCCATCTTACCAGGACAGCGGTTTTATTCAGCTCGGTCACTGCCACCTCTGAAGGAGCTTCCAGAGGTACTGTGAGAGAATGAGAGGCATTTCTATGAAACTGTCAAAAGATTTTAAAAAATAAACTGAAAAATATTTTTTTCTGGAAATGCTGGGCTAAGATAAAGCAAAGCACAGGGTAAAACTGAAGCAGGAAAATGTTTGAGAACGCACAGTCTTCCCCCGAGTAGCCGATGTCAGCATCTGGTTCTGGTCCTGCACCAAGCTCATTGACTGCCTGAACTTTAATTTCGAAGGGGATGAAAGTCCCGGTGCCGTTCACAATGAACGGAGGATTTGAGGCACTGCTTTCCTTCCAGTGTGGACTCCTGCCTGAAGCTTGACGCCAGTAGATCTTGTACTTAAAACCTGGTCCATTAAATTGTTGTTGCTCCAGTTCCTTTCAAATGTAAAAAAAAAAGAGATTAATTGTGACGATTGCATCAAAATCATCTTCTCTTTGTCACATGTAATATGGCTTTCTCTCTTGGAGAAGACTCCTGGACAGCAACCATCCAGCAGACTTCAGCTCAAACGCCTGTCTGTAATGATCCACACTGAACACCCTGATGAGCTGCTTCAAGTGTGTTGGATTGGAGTTGAGCTGAAATCTGCAGAGTGGCAGCTCACCAGGAGCAGCGCTGGAGATCGTTAATCACCTGCCATGTGATGACCATACTGTCAGAATCAGTAGACATCGTCGTCACATTCTCTGGGTTCATGTCAGGTTCTGTGTGCAAGAGAGATCATCAATACAATAAGGCTTTTTTCTTCTTTTTTAAGATTTATTTTTGCTGTTTGTTTTTTTGCTTTATTTTGATAGGACAGTTATTAGACAGAAAGTGAAGTGGGAAAGAGGGGGGGATGAGATTGGGAAAGGTCAGTGAACCTCAGGACGTCTATATGTTCGGCGCGCTGACGCAATATAGTTTTTTAATGTAACGAATTTCTACCAATTCATAAATCCCCACCTTGTAAAATTAATACATTTTCTCATGAGATTGGGGTGAAACTTCCATTGCAGATTTGAACACTTTTTTTCACAATCCTACGCCATTTTACATGTCAGGGAAATGCATCTTGATTTATGAATCTTTAGATAACTGAACTAGAAAATACAGAAGAAGAAAACTCAGTTTTGCAGTGAAAAAACCTTTACATGTCTGTGCCATGGAAAACTGTTATTGCCAACGCTGATAGCCTTGTGGGCAGTGCAGTGCTGTTGCGCTTCGGACGTCCCGAGATCGAATCCCAACTCGAGGACCTTTCCCGATCCCATCCCCCTCGCTTCACTTCCTATCATTACACTGACCTATCTAAATAAAGGCAAAATGCCCAAAATAAATGTTATTGGTCACTGCTGTAGCTGGAAGCATGAGCACTGAAGAGCTTGTAGAACATGTTTCAGAGCTCAGAGAGTCTTACTGGCTGCTGGCGTGCTGTATGAGTCTGAGGGAGGACTGGGCTCGCTTATTCCTATGCCATTGACAGCTCTGACCCGGAAGTGATATGTGCTGTAAGGCTGCAGGTGGATCTCCAGGTGTCTGATGTCTTGAGGAACTCTTCTGTACTCCTCCCA
>NW_015521668.1:0-1939 GCF_001515645.1 Sinocyclocheilus grahami | reverse complement strand
GCTCCTCAGGTAAATATCTAACCAAGAACTTACAAATATCACTAGGATTTTACACCTAATTTCACCAGAAGGTCAAGAAGTCATGTTACACAGGAAAATCGGACACATAAAGGATGAACCTCGCTCCTTCAGCCTGCTAGAGCGGAGTGGAGTGTGAATTCTGGGTATTAATAAACATTAAAGAGGTCACCGGTGCCATTCTCAAAAAAGCAGAGGAAATATGAGTCCTGTTTCAAGACAGGATAACACAGTGCGTGAATAAATGGCCTATCTCCCCAGGTGTCTTTTAAGTTGCTAAGAGGACACGTCAAGAGAAGCTAACTTTCACGTAATTAACATGTCTGAACCACACCATGCAGAAAATAACAAAAGACAAAGGACATAAAATAACCAATGGACCATAGGGTCATCAAGTTGAAGTAGCTATTTAGCTGTTTAAATAGCCCTTCCAGTTTAGAATACAACACACTTTATCTTATAAAGGCCAGAAATAAAAATCTGTGTAAATCATACTTAGTAGCCTATAAATACACCTGAGGTACACACTGAATGCCACACACATTCTTGAGGCCTGTCTGTCTGCATTCCTCACCAGTCTCTCAGAAGAGTGCTGGAAAAGGGCTCAATGAATCATAGATTCATTTACTCACCATGGATAAATCCTTTGCATTTATGCATCATTATAATATGGCAATGATGAAGTTCGGCCAGCTCACAATGACAAAAAGACAACTCACTTTTCATTAAAATGTCATTTATCATGCTTAATAAATTGTTTAAAATGTTTAAAAAGCTTGATCAATTGTTTAAAAAAAATCCAGGTAAGAAAAGGGCATTTTGAAAACTCATCTAGACCTGACAGACAAAAGCAGTGGATGTTCAATAAATAAATGTTAAAAATTATGCAGGCCTTTTGGAATATCCTCTCAGGATTTGGTTAAATTAACTACTACAATACTCTAATTAATTATGAGAAGTGTTATGTAAACTATATACAGTAGATACAGCTATATAGTAAATAATTGACACTATAACAGTTTTGTCTAAACCAATTTGTAAAGGGTCAAAAAAAAGTTGTAAGGTAGAAAGCAATTTAAATAAATGCAGGTTAAAAACCATTGCTGTTTTCGTCAGTCTCTGAACACTAAAAGACATGGCGGTTTATACACAGAATCTTATTTGTGAATTTCCATGCTGTAACACAGGTACAGGAAAACTGACGTGTCAACAAGACTGCACCATGCAATCACACAAATTAAACTGTGACAAAACTCTGTGCCACTTCTGACTGCATCAAAGTAGTTTGATAAGCCATAATATCTTGTCACAAATCTAATAATTTTAAGGTCAGCTCCCTGGTCCAGACACAAAACAGGGGTCTCCCTTTCTTAATGCCAGAAGCAGGTGGTATGAAAATGTGCATCAAAAAGACAGCAGTGTGCTGGGAAGAGAGAAATCTGCTGCCAAAGTCAGGGGCTCATTGCAATGCTAATCTCATTCAACAGACAAGGCAATAAGGTACAGCCAGAAGCCATCATCATTCTTATGTTGTGCTTTGTCAGTCATGCATGTTCCTCAAAAACAGGAAGCCATTTTAAAAGGGAAAGAATTCAATAGGGTAGGCTATATGTTTCACGCACCTGCTGGTTTAATCTTTCCAGTTAGATGTCAAACAATTAGATTAAAAAATGGTCAAGATATAGGAGTGATTGCAAGTCAAAATGCACCTTGCAAGCTGCCTGTGGTCAAGTTTAGAGATGCACAGAAATGACTAAATTAGGTTAACACAACCAACCACCAAGTGCTTTGGTATCAGCTTTGTAAGCTATTTTAAAAAGGTTCTGCATTTTTAAAAAGGCGTTTTCTGCATGTGCAATTCAAACTGCAACAATGGCTGACAAAACTAATGTGCAAAATAAGGTAAAACCTAAGAACCCCC
>NW_015521667.1:0-1941 GCF_001515645.1 Sinocyclocheilus grahami | reverse complement strand
ATTCAATTGCCAAGGTGTCCGTAGAGGGTTGTCGTTGTTGCTTGTTAAACTTGTTGACTTTTGATGAGTTTGAGCGCGTGATGCGCGCTGTGAAAAAATTGAGGACCAATCTGCACCTTATTGATGACCCGTGGCGTTAATATACTGCATCTGGACCTCCGGCATGCAGTTGAGTGAATGAGGCGCGTCCGAAACTATTAATTTCTTCTTAATAGTCATCGGGAACATATAAGTATTCTTAATACTTTAGACGACGTCTACAACGCTAGAGAACATTCAAATGCTTGCTGGAGCCTGTTATCGTTGTTGCTATGCCTAAATCTAAATGTGCTTCTCCTGCTCCTGATGAAAATGACGAAGCCGGCAACATGGCCACGGCTGCTTCGGGGTTAACGCCAGCTCTTTTAAAAGAGATGCTTACCACAACAATTCGTGAGGAAATCGCGTCGCTAAGGACTGAGTTTCTCGCTCTAATACGTGCCTCTACAGCTGCCCTTCAAGCCACTATTTCCAGTCATGGCTCCAAAATTAAAGACATTGCAGCTTCGATGAACAGCGTGGATGAAAGGCTCGACATTTTAGAGCGCAAATGCCAGTCCCTGGAATGAGGAGTTAAAGAGTAAGGCGGATGATCTGGAAAACCGCTCGCGTCGGAACAATCTTCGTATATTAGGTATCCCCGAGAATGTTGAAACGTCCAAACCCTCTCAGTTCATGGCATCGTTCTTCGCAGAACTTTTCGGGGATAAACTACCTCAGATGCTGGAGATTGAGCGTGCACATCGGTCCCTCGCACCTAAACCGCGATCCGGCGCACCACCCAGACCCATGATTGTACGCTTTCTTAGTTTCCAAACTAGGGAAGAAATTTTATGGTTGTCACGCGAGCATGGAGAGTTGCGCTACAAGGAATCCAAGATTTTGATCTTTCCTGATTTTTCTGCGGAACTCAAGAAACGACGGGATCGGTTTAAATCAGTCAAGGTGGAATTACATGGAGCCGGTGTCAAATTCAGGATGCTGTATCCCTGCAGACTTCTCCTTTCATTCAATGGCAAATCGCACAGCTTTGACAGCCCCGATGCCGTGTCTACGTTCCTTGACACCGTGGTTAAACCTAAACAGTCAAGCGAAGTAGCTGCTGTGGATACAGGTAAATAACTGAGTATTTTTGGACAATGTTCCACTCGGGGCAGTAGCCCTATTTGAGCCAGGTCTGTTCCCTGATTGGTCATGGCATTGAAGTACTGCGTTGTATCAGACTCTATGGACTTTTTGCATTATAAACATGTACAGACCATGCAACTTTTATTACTATTATTTTAATATGCGGTCTGTGAACCATTTGTTCCCATTTCTTTATATATTTACAATCTGTTGCGGAGCTCTCTCCGAAAGTTCAGCGGAGAGAAGGTTTTTGCTGTGTTGTGGGTAATGTTTGTACTACTTACGTACATTTCTTTTCTTTTTTTCCCCCTTCTTTTTCTTACACTCTATCTCAGATATGTCAAGACAGAAGAAAGCCACATCCATGTTTTCATCATGTATATTCTTTTTGTTGTTGTTATAACCAATGAACACTAGGTTAGGCAAGGCTCAGTCTGGGGGTTCATGTGTAAACTTTACCAGTTGGAATGTCAAAGGTTTAAACAAGAGACCCACTTAAAAAACCCAGATCATGCCAGACTTTGTAATGGAATTGGACAAGAAAGAAATGGATTGGACAAGTATTTCATTCTAAATTTCTCAGTAAATCTAGAGGGGTGGCAATTGTTATCAACAAATGTATACCATTTTCTCCTTCACAAACCTTAGTTGATTCCGGTGGTAGATATGTTATTGTTTCAGGTTTAACAGTGACTCTGGCTAATATATACGCACCAAATTACGATGATGAATTTTATTCAGAAAATATTTTCTTTACTCCCTGACCTAAACTCA
>NW_015521666.1:0-1941 GCF_001515645.1 Sinocyclocheilus grahami | reverse complement strand
TAGGTTTCATTTACGCCGTTCGCTAACAGCTCAGCACAGGGATCCGTTTCTGTAGGAGCGGGAAAAGATATCAAAGCTGACAAAATGAGTCCTTATTTAGGCAATTACTCCTCTCCTACCAAAGCCAAAGACTTTTGAGACATTCTGAGCAGATCCTGATAGAAACGTGGAACGCCCCGCTTTTCTTTCCATCAGTACACATCATTTTGAAGGCAAGCACAAACGATTTACCATCATGACTGAACAACAACAATAAAGTCCACCTCTCTGCTCCCCCTAGCCACTCGCCTCAGCCTCATCATAACTGCCTCCGATAAGTAATTACAATATAATTTGGCACAGCAGCAACACAACACAGAGAAACCTCAGGCTTGAGCCACTGCCAGGGTTGAAAGGCCCTTGGCTAGAGAGCATAGAGGCTTTTGTGTGTACAGGCTCATCCACTTGTTTTGTTTATTAATGTGAACAAGTTCCCTTTGGAGAGTTAGGCTGTTATTAGCCTTCATTAAAATTTTGAAGAATTGGCTTGTCTGCGCCCTCTAAGGCGCAGACAAGCAGACATATTATTGCAGACAAGCAATAATATTTAAATATTATGTACAAACCATTTTAAAAATGTCTGTGATTATTGATGGGGATTTTTCAGTGATTTTTCCTGTAGATTACATCAATACACTAGTACACTCTAAAAAATGCTGGGTTAAATGTTTAACCCAACCGCTGGGTCAAAACAGCCCAATTGCTGGGTTTGTCCCTATTTTACCCAGCACTGGGTTGTATTTAACCCAGCATTTTTTAGAGTGTAGGTGGTCACATGAACCTAGTCACTGAGCAAGTCATTGATTCATTCAGTTCTCTGATTCATTTGAAACACTGAATCATTTTAGAAACAAATCAAGTAACTCGTTAAGAGTGGCCCAGTGAATCACAGGAAGTGACTGTCTAAATCTGAGTCATCAAATTGTTCACTCAAACGATTAGCTCAAAATCATTGAATCAATCAAGAAATTACCCTTAAAAAGTATGCTCTATATAGTATGAATGTGTATAGTATGAATTTAATCTAGACATACTATATTCACCATGTTGTCATTGTCATGTGACCTACCAGTGTTAGTTGCATCATTTCACTGCCATTCACAAGTCTTCTCCTTTGCCTCGTGCGATAGTAAAAGTGTCCATTGGAAGCAAATTCGCCGGAAGTTCTATGCTACAACTTTTCATCTACTGTTTAATAAATACTGTGAATTTGGACATTCTATTCCTTTCACATACAATTTTACTGCTATTATAATAGTAGGGAATTATGTGATTTTGGGTGCAGTCATTGAATCATTTACTCAACCAAGTCGTTTAAAAAAAAACACCACTGTGCACACACCTAGATGCACAACAGTTTATTTTGTGCTGGCTTCACTGAAACTATTTTGTTGGCAATGCCAAAATAGAGAGTAACTGTCAATCCAGTGTCAAAAATGTAAGTTAACTAATTTAAACTTTTTGTTTATTGAACTGTTTTCTAAAAGCGCATCTGAATCACAGTACTCTGGCCACATAACAAAATATTTTGATAGCTACAGAAAAGAAATATATGCTAGAGAAAACAACCTACCTATTTAAGCATCAAACAGATAGTGTTAGCATTGTTTTGCTTTGGGAACACCAAAAACTTTTTTGCTAAAGATGTAACTACACCTCAACTGAAACCCAGAAGCAATGATACCGATCAAAGTACTAAATCTGACACCATGGATCTGCTGTAAACAGTACAGATTTAATCTGTACCACAAAATGTTGTGTCTTTAGAGGTTGTAAGGATCTGCTTGCTAGCTAGCTGGGGTTCTACTACTGAAAAAAGAGCAGGGACAAGACAAATAGGATGTTGTCAGAGGATCTGGGGAATGTCTCAGATTTATCTAGAGCAGTAATGTTAGAGAGAGG
>NW_015521665.1:0-1943 GCF_001515645.1 Sinocyclocheilus grahami | reverse complement strand
TATATATATATATATGTATGAAAGGAAGTGACATCACAGCGGCCTCCAGGAACATGAAAAACACACACACTCTGCTTTGAGGAATAAGATAGAGACGTTCAGGATCAAAGCCAAACCAGCATTAACAGCGCTTCCTTTCACAACATGCTTTAATACCCAACTCAAGTTCACACAAACACTTACAACCCAACCTCTGCACCTTCATCCATCGCACCTGTAACACACGAAAACCTCCGAAACACCTCGCCAAGACCCTTGACACCCACCCAAAACCTGACAGCGCGGCTGCTTTGTGCACTTCTCAATATGAACACACAAAATTATCGTACACTGAAATCAATTTTTATACAAAAATACATGAACCTATTTGACTTCGTGGTTAAATCACATTTAGTCGGCTGATGATTTGGGCCAGAAAAGCGACATCAAGTTTTGAAAATAAAATCCCATTTGTCTTGTTCTGGTCACAAAATACCATATTTTGAACGTTCACAGTGTTATTTAGACAATATGTAAACAAGCACCGGTTTATATTCTCACAGATCTCTAAATGACAGTAATACACTTTTGTGAGTAAATGTTGTCTATCGTTCCCTTAAAATCTGATTACAGCATGAAATGAGCGATTAATGCGAGATGTGTACAGCCCAGATATCAGCACACGCTTCCACACACACACAAATATATTTACACATATATACACACCGGCTTATCAATCTTATCATGGGTCAGGCTGAAAGGCCCAGTGTAACTGACAAGTGGTTTGCCCATTAAACCTGATGTAACAGTTTAAAACCATACAGCGAATTAAAAAAATAAAAGAAATTCACATTAAATGAAAATTAGTCTCAACATGTAGCATGTTAAAACAGCACAGAATATAAAGAGATAAATAATAAAAATAAAAAAAACTCTCTCCTCTGGTCGTCTAGAGTGAAGTCTTCTATTCGGGCAGAATTCACAATATAGACAAACACAGGCCACGCTGGAAAAGAAGCAGATTTATGCATTGAGCCTTGTTCAACAAGTTCATAAATGCATTTAAAAAAGACATTAAAATGATATTTAAAACCAATTCATGCTTTTGAGAAAATAACAAAAAAACAAGTAAATATTATCACACCTTCGAAAACAAATAAAACTAAACATAAAAACAAAGCAAAACAAAAACAAACAAAAAAAAAAACTACAAACACAAAAAACACAAAGAAAACAAAGAAATGAAATCCAAACCAGAAGCAAAGCAAAACAAAAACACCACAAAACAGCAAAATAAACAAATGAATACAAACAAAAACACACAAGGCAAAAAACAAATGTAAACAAAACAAAAACACCACATAAACCAAAGCAAAATAAATTAAACAAAAAGGCAAACAAAACCAAAACAAAAAAGAAAAGCAAAAAACTAATAAAACAAAAAAACAAAGCAAAACAAACAACAAAGCAAAAAAACTCAAATGAAAATCAAAACCACACAAAAACGTAAATACAACAAAACAAAACCAAAGAAAAACAAATAAAGACAAAGTAAAAGACAAAACAAAGCAAAGCAAATGAAAAGAAAATAAACCAACTAAGACGAAAGCAAATAAATGAAGACGAGCAGCTGATGGCATGCACTCTGGTGTGTTGGTTGTGATCAGGAGACTGCAGCTGACCTGATGTTGTTCAGCTTGCCGGATCACGGCTGATGTTCTCCTTCCCCAGAGGAGACGCGTGCCGCCCCCTCCTGTCTGCGCCGGGCTGACTCCCCAAAACCTTCTTCTGCATTCAAGCACAGTAACACTCTCGGTCTATACATGCACTCGTTCAAACACTGACCAACAAACACATAACCCTCCCTGCAGGCTATTCTTTTGAGAACCTTCCCAGAACGTTCCCTGCAGGGTATTTTAGGTTTAATTTTATAGCCTGGAGCAGTGGTTCTCAAACTGGGGTAC
>NW_015521664.1:0-1946 GCF_001515645.1 Sinocyclocheilus grahami | reverse complement strand
TGATGTTATCAGATGATTTGATGATTGTTTCCCCACACTGACGATATCTCTATTAGAGTGTCAGTTGAGAAACAAAAACCTAGCTCAAAAAACATCTCCTGATTGACAAGCACGACTGGCGGAGATAACGTGGGGTAAAAAATGAAGGATGGAAAACTCTGGCTGCCCCACAACATAGAGAGAAAAAACAAAAAAAACAAGCAACATCACACCAGTTTCTATTTTATGTTCTGGCAGCAGAGCTGATAAACCCTTTACATGCAAACAAACCTCTCTGATTAACGACCTACTAAAAGGCCTGCTGAACTGAAATGCATGCATTTTACAAAAGTTTAAGTAATATCAATAATTCAGTGACATCTGCTGTTTGTGAAGAGAATGACTCCTGGCGGTGACGCTCTGTGAGTGTAAAATGAGTTCAGGGAGAGAAATGAGCATGGCTAATTTACCGCTGTGCTGATGAGACAGACTGAAAGGAAAATAATAAAGCTGGCTGTGAATGTGCGAGTGTGTGCGTCAGCCTGAACCTGTGTGCTCACTTCATATATCCATTTATCTACCAAACTATCTACCCAACCATCCATCCATCCATCTAAAACAAACTGTAGACTGATGATTTTTCCCCCAACACTGAGATACGCACTTTTACAATTCTGAAATAAATAATTAATAACATGTTAATAATAATAATTATTATTATTATTAAACTTTGATATTACAAAATATACTATTCTTCAAAAAATCTACTTCCCCACACTATGATGAACATTTAAAACAAACAATAATAATCATAATATTAATATATTTACTACCAAATATGAACTTTATTATTAAATATAGATTATTTTTAGTGGTCGACCGATATTGTTTTTTTGACAGCCGATGCCGATATCTTGGAAAGCATGGTGGCCGATGGCCGAAATAAAGCCGATATAATTTTATGTATTTTAATTAATATTTAAGAAATTTGAAAATGTATTAAAAAATAAATGTTAAATAAACATACTTATACTTTAGATGACAAAGTATTTTCACATATAAATAAATAGTTAATAAAAATATAATTAAAAAGGAAGTAAACACTGTAACCAACAGGGCATTCAGTATTCTTGGAAGTTTGTGTGCATTAATCATATATTTTTTCAAATAAAGCCAAGGTAACACAGCACACAGTGAAAATTACATGAATATGACAGTGGGCAAATGCATAAAGCGCAGCATAATTTAAAACCACAAGTTTAAAATTTGTCGAGCGCGCGTCTCCAGTCGAGCAGAACTCTCCTCCTGTCAGCATTCAATTTACACGGACCGACCGTCACGCAGAGAACACGCAATCATGCAGGTCACATACACACTTCACAAGATCTCACAACTGGATCCGACTAAGTTTGTGAGGTTTTTTAAATTGGATGTTTATTAGACATTCAAAGATTTGTTTAAATTATATAAATGCATATTTGCTGGAAGTTTGTGTGCATTAATCATATTTTTTCAAATAAAGCCAAGGTAACACAGCACACAGTGAAAATTACATGAATATGACAGTGGGCAAATGCATAAAGCGCAGCATAATTTAAAACCACAAGTTTAAAATTTGTCGAGCGCGCGTCTCCAGTCGAGCAGAACTCTCCTCCTGTCAGCATTCAATTTACACGGACCGACCGTCACGCAGAGAACACGCAATCATGCAGGTCACATACACACTTCACAAGATCTCACAACTGGATCCGACTAAGTTTGTGAGGTTTTTTAAATTGGATGTTTATTAGACATTCAAAGATTTGTTTAAATTATATAAATGCATATTTGCTGAATGCTGACGGCAAACAAGAAAGTATTATAATGTTTGCCTTTCTATTACTAATAATATAAAAGCAGTCATTATAAGACATTTTGTATAAATTTTGATTCCTTTGTTTAACCGTTCTATCTGATTATTAGACAGA
>NW_015521663.1:0-1946 GCF_001515645.1 Sinocyclocheilus grahami | reverse complement strand
AAAAAAAAAGTAAATACCAATGTACAAAACAATGGCCTACCAACCAGACAAACTTCATGCCAATTTAACACCTAATAGTAAAAAGGTATTCTTATTATTTTTCCCGAATGGGAATCTATGGCAGCCCTATGAACAGAACATAGGAAAATAATGAATATTGGCACACTTATTGGGGTGATTCTCACTAAAAAGTGGTATGATCAGTCATGACATCATGTTTTTACATTAACTCATCAAAATAAGTTAAACGATGTTTACCTTTTTAAAATAAGTTACTGTATACAAGATTCAACTCATATTTTTAATGTAATTTAAGTTGAAATGACTTAAACAGCTAGTTGATGGCACTGGCAGTAACTTTTTGGTTTGTTTTTTTACAGTGCAATAGAACCATTACATAACTTTGGGGTCTTTTGAACCCTTTGATCTAGAAAAAATGAAACTTAATTTTTGCCATCCTTGATCAATCACCAAACTTTGATCATTCGTAACAAAAATTGGTACACTTCATTGGAACCATGATTTGAGGGTCCATGACAAATTTGGGAACAGCGCCACCTACAGGTCATGAGATCTGAAAAATTGATGTTTTTGCTCATAACTTTTGAAAAGATTGTCAGATAATCGTGGTAACTATGGTTTCCTTGTATCATGTTGATATCGTGGATACAAGTTTTGCCAGGATTGGACGAACCGTCGGGCCGCCATTTTGAAATTTGTTATGAATTGCAATATCTTTTGAACAATTTGACAGATCAGCACAAAAATTGGTAGGGATCATCAACATCATGCCCCGGAGGTACCTGAGAAGTTTGAACACAGCGACACCTAGTGTTCCAGAGTTATAAGGAATTTTGCAAAAATGCTTTTAACATTTGAAAACATTGTCCAAACGTAACTTTCTTTATGTCAATACATTCTTTGGCTTATGGCGATTCTGACGATGTCTAATTTTTAATTTTCCTTTATTTAGTTTTTTGCTATTCCTCCTAGATATTTTGTCCAATTATGTCCAAAATGTGATCAGATGATCTTTGGACCGAAATTGATATTTGGTACCGTTACCGAGAAATACCTCTCGGAAGCTGACCTTGCCTGTGTTTGTCGACTTATGCTAGTTAGCTTAACATGCTAATTGGTTAATATTCTAACCAGTAGCCATTCTTTGTAATGTGGCTCTTCAGCTATCGGGTTAAGCATAATATAAATTAGCATTATGTTAGCTTAGCATGCTAATCTGGACAACATGCTAAGTGATGCTTTTGTGTGCTCATTCTCACAGTTGGCAGCCTGTTGAATGTGTATCAACTGAGTGGCGTTTTCTGCTAAGCCACTTACCCCGAACCTTTCAGGTCGTGGGTTCGAATCCAGTGTGGCACATAACATGTGGTGTGCTTATATACAAAATCTTAAGAGTGTTTTGTGTTTATGAGATGCACATTGTAGAGCTTTTAGACTGTTCACCGTGATGTGTTTTGATGAGCTTGCTGTGATTGTTATGCTTGCTGTACATGCTGTGCTTTCTCTGCTTGCTGCACTTGTGCTTGCAGTTGAAGTGGTTGCTATGCTTGCTGCATCTCTGCTAGCAGCTATATTTTTTTCACTACAATCGATAACAAAGACGCAAGATGGCAGCTATCACATTTGTTTGAAATAAGCGAGAGCAAGTTAAGATTCGGTTGCATGAACAAAATTTCATGGGCAAAAAAATTCCGTTGTCTTTAGTGTAATGATGCACGAAGCAGTGCTAATGTAGAAGTCACTTTTTAATCAAGTAACTGGATTTCGCCACAAAATTACACCAGGAATGGTATGTGACCAATCATATGCGGAATGATAACCAGTGTTGCCTTGGAAAAATGTCTGACCGCTGGATACCGTGAATCAAGTACAGGGAGTAGTGTTAGAGAGGAGCTGTTCCACTTTTGCTTGTCTTTTCCATGTTG
>NW_015521662.1:0-1947 GCF_001515645.1 Sinocyclocheilus grahami | reverse complement strand
GGTCCTTGTAGCCAAATAGTTTCAAAATGTGTAAAGAATCAAATAAAAAAAAAAACAGTTAAAATTAAATGTATAATCAGTGTTTTTCAAGTTAACACAAGTAATATCTATTTACATTTTTTTTCTGTATTGTTTGCACCAATATAACAACAAACAGCGATATATGATTAACGTACAAGCATTTTTAATATAACATTTAGTATAAGAAAAATGCTGTGTGTAAAGCCAGAGGCTTTTCTTTTCTTTTTTTGAGCGATTTTTTTTTAGCGAAGTTATTTTCTTGAATCAGTTAAATTAAATGGACAAATTGAACCGATTTTTTATTTTTATTTTTTTAGTAATGACAGATTTAGAAATTTTTACAAAAGCTTTTTATTTTATTTTTTTATTTTGTTGTAACTACCGTTTTGGAATGTTTCTACATTAATGCTTTATTTAGTTTTTAATTATTTTTTAATAATTACCATTTTTTAAGCATTTTTACAAAAATCTTTATTAATTGTTCTTGTTTCCTTTATTTAAACCTTTTGTTTTATGTTGCTATTTTACATGAATTCTGAATGTAATAAAAAATGGAAAAATGTCACTCAGACACCAATGTGACTTTTCAGTCTTTGGTTTTTATTTTATTTATTTATTTTTTAATTTGAAAAATTTCTATCCAGTGCAACACATTTTCCGTAAAATACGATACATTTGATCAGTTCATTGAATGGCTAAATAAAATGTGCCTTAAACCACTGCAATATTCATTTCACAAATCATGATGTTTCTTTTATATGGGCAACAAAATCGTCACGAATATATTGTGAGTATTTGATATGTTGCACAGCCTGTTTTGACATTATTAATAAAGAAGGTATTTTTATGCAGGTACGGTGGAGAGGCTCAGATGCGTTTCCCATCTGCCATTTCTGCCCCCAGTAACGTCGGCCCGCTCTTCAGCTCCCCCGTACCAGGTGACTAACATCTCAACCCGCCACGCTGATCATGTTTTAACCATTAACCATGTCGAATCACTTACTAGTAGCTGGTTGTTCATGTGTCAGTGTCAACTAATGTCTAATCTGTAGTCTGCTATGATTGTAGGATCCCCAATGTCTGTCGGCAGCCCCCTACCAAACCCCAGTTTTCTTGCCACACCTGCGCCAGGTATAAACCAGCCCTCAGACCAGCGACCGCTTCACTAATCTGTCTCTACTAGTATAGTGGATCTTACTAATGGGGTTTGATGGCCATCTAGTGGAAAAGCTTGGTACTACGCCCAAACACAATCTCACTGAAAGCTCATTTTTTGAGATATCAACCTCAAATTTGGAACATAACCTGTTCAGAATTTTGTTTTTGTTTTTTTTAAGAACCAGAGTAAAACATGTTTTGTAAAATATATATTTTATATAAAATAAAAATATTTAAATTATTACATTTTATATTTTCATAAATTTTTATATAATCTTTATAACTTTTTTCCACTTCTACAATAATCTGCCAAGTGTCTTCTTTAATAAGAGACCAACTTTAAGTCTGTGGTCCGAAGCATTCAAAATTTATAACCGTTTAAGTTGGAAATGTCATTTTCAGGTCTATGCTCAAAAAGTGGAACCGACTAAAAAGTGGATAGTTCATCTGAAAATGAACATTTGCTGAACATTTACTCACCCTCAGCTCATCCCAGATGTAGATGAGCTTGTGTCTTCATCAGATTTGGAGAAATGCAGCATTGCATCAGTGTCTCAGCAATGGATGCTCTGCAGTGAATGGGTGCCGTCAGAATGAGAGTCCAAACAGCTGATAAAAACATCACAATAATCCACACCACTCCAGTCCATCAGTTAACATCTGGAGAAGACAAAAGCTGAAACACATCCAGCATTAAGATGTTTTTAACTAAAAATGTGGATGTAAGTGAAAAAGTGTTCTGGTGTGAATCAGGAGAGAAATCTGCAC
>NW_015521661.1:0-1947 GCF_001515645.1 Sinocyclocheilus grahami | reverse complement strand
AATGTAGTAACCAAATTGGCTGGTGAGTGAAAAAGTTAATTTCAACAGAATCGACTCAAAAGAGAGATTAACTGAATCTCTTGTCACAGTGTGAACACTTGTAAGGTTTCTCTCCAGTGTGGATCATCTCATGCCATTTTAAACACTTTGCTGAAGTCTTTTCACACTCAAAGCACATGTACTCTCTCACACCAGTATGTATTTTCTGATGTACTTTCAAATATTGTAAACATGAAAAACTCTTTCCACACAAATGACATGAATGTGGCTTCTCCTTTGTATGAACTTTCAGGTGCTGCTTCAGGTGTGAAGCTCTCAAAAATGTTTTGCTGCACTGATCACATGTGTGTGGTTTCTCTCCAGTGTGGATGTTCATGTGCGTCTTAAGGTGTGATGAGTATGTGAAAATCTTCCCGCACTTATCACAAGTGAATGATTTCTCTCCAGTGTGAACTCTCAGATGAAGATCAAGAGTACGTTTGTATGTGAAACTTTTTCCACGCTGAGAGCAGGTGACAGATTTCTTGGCTCTTTTTTTATTTAAATCTTTCTGTTTGGGTTTTTCTCCACTTTTGACATGATTTTTCTCCTCAACTTCACTCAATTCTTCTTTCTCCTCATTATCTTCAATCAAATTTGCAACAAAAGAAAAAACAGTAAATCTTCATTAACTTGTTAAAAATGAACCCTGATATAACAGCGGAAAGTAGACAATTGTATTACAAACTTTTGATCATTTTGATGTAATTTTATAAATTATACGTCCCTGAAACTTTCCATGAATGAGGTACACTGCTTTTCTAATTATTAGTTTTCAATCAACACAAACTCAGCACACCTGAAAAAATGATAGGTGCGTAGGAAAATCCAATTTTCCAAAATATACAAAATTGCAAAAAATAAATAAAAAATTAGCACAATATCATTACTTGATAAATATTGCAATTTATTGTTATACGCACAAGCAAAGTTTCGGTCCACTGACATTCATCAGGCATAAATTATTACTTTTAAAATATTATAGGCACAAATCTCATGTTTCTATAGGGAGAGCTATTAAATATGTTTGATCAACACGAGGGATCTGAGGATCTGTGTGTTGCTTCAAGAGAGCAACCATACATTTGAATTATTAATTTTTATTTTCTTTTTTTATTAATTTATAATCAATTATTCATATATTAATTTAGAATCATTAGCCATTTATGTAATTTATTGTTTGATTTTTTTTATCATTTACCATTTATATAATTTGATTATTCATTTATTTTTTTATGATGTTTTTATATTTTTTTTATTTCTTATTTTCCTTGCTTATGTATTTTCATTGCTTAATCTGATGATTGTGAGGTTTAATTAACTGTTTTGTTTATATGAATAAGAGATAAGAGGGAATGTTGATGGAAACTCAAGGTTTATGGGATGTTGTTGTGTTTGGTAAAACACTACTTGTTGGATTTGCGTTCGTCAGATGAAGTCTGAGCACTGAAACATATGCAACTAAGATTTTTCAATAAACTTAGCTCCTTTTTATCATCATCACTTCGTCTCCTGCTTCTGCTCTTCTCTGGCTTTGCTCAGTCATCTAGGCTCATAGAAGACTATTAATACAGTTTTGGTACCAGACAAGACTTGATGCTAATGGGTTTTAAAACTCTAGTCTACCACATCCAGTTTTCAAAAGTCTTGTGAACAAATGTTATGTATGAGTTTTATGACCTTATTTTAATGACTATTTAATTTGAGAAAATTGTATTTTTCACCAACCATGTATAAACATTATTTTCTCAAAAACACAAACATGTGGGCTATTTTCATGCTGCTCGTGTATTATTGTAGCCCAGTTTGTGCTGATTACAGTGTAATCAGACTTTAGTCATTAATATGTTTTTAAGATACCGAAAAAAAGCACAAATGTCAGGGCATGTCAAAACTTCTCTCCAAAAC
>NW_015521660.1:0-1947 GCF_001515645.1 Sinocyclocheilus grahami | reverse complement strand
GTCTTTTTATCCTCATTACAAATGATCAGAAAAAGACAAAAAAAAACAAATAGGTTCAAATATAGTAATAATTTAGTACTTTCTCCTTTTTTATTGTTAAAACAGGAGAAAGTACTAAATTATTACTATATTACTGTACTATATAGTAATAAAACGCATGTGAACAGTAGCCTACTTTTTGATCTGTTCATCAGTAATATTCAGGAAATAATAGATATTGAATTGATATTTGAACCTATTTGTTTTTTTTTGTCTTTTTATCCTCATTACAAATGATCAGAAAAAGACAAAAAAAAACAAATAGGTTCAAATATAGTAATAATTTAGTACTTTCTCCTTTTTTATTGTTAAAACAGGAGAAAGTACTAAATTATTACTATATTACTGTACTATATAGTAATAAAACGCATGTGAACAGTAGCCTACTTTTTGATCTGTTCATCAGTAATATTCAGGAAATAATAGATATTGACCTGCCACCCCCATCCCCGTTGGGCAAAGAGTCGAAATCATCACTCGGTTGTGCTTCGTGAACACTCGCGCCTTGTACGGCGGCACCACTGCGCTGCAAAGACGTACCGGGAGAAGCGCAGTTATTAGACGACCGATCGTCATTTCCAAAAGGAAAATATTCCCCTTCAGAGTCAGAATCGGCGAATAACATTTGCAACACATCCTCACGGTACAACTTTTTATTAGCCATTTGGCGATTTTCTCTCACAAATCTCACAGCTTACCCGCACGCTATAAACTGAACTGCTTCCGCATCAATGACACGAAAGCTCACTTGCTCCGCTATTTCCTTGGTATAGGAAAGGGATAAAGTTTCACTCAGTATAGAAAGAGACATAAAGAATGGATTTTATGGAACTCTTTGCATGTATATTCAACAGATCAAAGCCTTCAGGGATATGTCAGATTCTGAGTTCAAACACACCTTTGTAGAAAGGTGTAACTGATACTTAATGTATCAATTAATAAGACTAAGTTTGATACTTAGCGAGTCTCGGCGGTCTGAAAGAGATTCCTGATGCAAATCTTAAAGCTTCCCGTAGATCTTTGCTGAATTCGGGTTGATGAAAAGAACCAGTTTGAGTCAGAGAATTTTTGGTGAATGGAAAAGTCAAGGCCGAAAGGCCTGGCACCAGCTTTAATATCCTGAAACGTTTTTTTCACATCTTCATCTGTATCTGACCGAACCACCGACTGGGGCGGGTCCCTGGAGCCGGGCCTTTAAGGTCGGAGAAGATCCCCGCCTTTCAAGATGGGCTTGTCCAATGAGCAAAATGGAATTTCCGAGCGGGAGGTGGCAATTGCTGGAGGGTTTACGACCCCTTTGTTCTCTAAGCATGGTAATTTGCAAATGGACTTAAATCGAAACTATTAACGATTCTCAGGGTGCTAATATATATTGCCTATGTACCACCATATAATATACACGCTTGTTTCGATCATAAGAAGGCAAATTCCTAGATACTATACAAGGTAAGATTACATATAGTGAAAAGGGAGGATCAGGAATGGGTCCCCTCACAAGCATACTAAAATAGTCTAAGAATATCAAAGACAAAATACACAATGACAATAATATACTCAATGGCCTGAAGAAATATGTGTGTTCATTCAAATAACGTTTTTTCTATGAATTAACTAGAACACAGTCCATTTCTACTCTGCTTTTCCTTGGGACAAGAGTGGGCTATCCTTCTCACATTCCTGGGGGGTCATAAAACCAGTGATATCATGATTAGTTGTCATGGTGACCAGAGGGCCTGGTGTTCAGCAGACATCCTGGCATCCAGTTTATTGAGTGAGGGGACTGTGACGATTTGTTAACCTAATGAATAATTGATTTGTTAAATCAAATTAAAATTAGTGTGTCAGATTGGCCGAGACACTACAGTTTTAATGACTCCAGGGTTCCTCCTACACAACATTTGAAGATGT
>NW_015521659.1:0-1948 GCF_001515645.1 Sinocyclocheilus grahami | reverse complement strand
TAAATTCTATGGGTCTGGCTTCCGGTCTCATCCGCGTCCAGCTATATTTAGCTGTACAGAACCGCTCGTTTTATTGCTTGATATTGTAAATTGGTGTGTCTTACCACATTATTTGAATGTGTTGTCTTAATTATGAACACACTGGTTTTACCATTTACTGCACGTTGTTATTCTTCTCTTATTTCCCTATAGCAGCTAATGAACCAGAAGTATTGCCTATAGGCTTACTTTCTGCGTTGAAGAAAAAGGTGGATAGAATACCCAAGACGTGTCACTTGTATAGTTTTAAATGGGGTAAAATGCAACACTCAATATGGCCGCTCTATCGAAGGAAGCTCCGCCTTCTGAGTAAAAGAGCCAATCGCTAATCTGTAAATTCAGCGCGTCACTGCAGTTGCCGTTAGAAGTCCCGGTTGCTATAAAAACAGTCAGCATTCTGAGACATGTGCTTAGGACTGCACATGTGCACTTGTTGGTCTAGCCTGAAAAATAAGCTTTTTTAATGTTATTTGGGCAAAAGAAACAAAGTTTATGAGACAGTTATTGTCAGATTCCATTGGTGATTTCAAATATGAAATTTAATCGTAAGCTTGTCGAACAGTTTTGGAGAATTTGATGTTTCCCCATTCTAAGAGATAGGAGCTGCACTTGTATGCCTTTCAAAGATGGTCTCTGAGTGAAATGACTTGCCTTAAAGGGACTTTGGTATTGTACAGATGCAAGATAAATTTATGGCCGTTTGAACATGTTCTAACATTAATTATTTCGGGCCAGTGGAAAACTGTTCATTCTTGGTTAAAGGAAAACACAATTACATTTGTTAAAATAATAATTTTCCTGGACATTTTACATTTTCTCTCATTTTCCATGTGTCCTGGTCCTACGTGTCCTGGAAAACCTGGAAAATTGATGACTAAATTTCCAGGTATTCCAGGACATGTGGGACCCCATTTGTGTGAGGAAAAGACTGCAATTTAAGCAATTATTCTCAAATAATCCTCCCTTTTCCCTATCTGTTCCTACATAAAGGCTATGAAAGTCGAATGTATACTGTATATTTTATGGTATTTTATGGTTCTTTTTGTTCTTTTGGTTTAGCATCAAAAGGCATAGAAGTTGTATGGTAGAGTGCATTTTGTCATCTTCATTGCATAAAAAAGAGCAGCTTGGACATTCTGCCAAACATCATTATGATCCATGAAAAAAAAAGAGAAAGAACAAGTTTGTACTGTATGAAGTTAAGTAAATTATAAGAGTATTTTCCTTTTTTTCTCTCTCTCTCTCTTGAACTTGTTGAATTTAGACTCTACCCCGATCACAGGACATAAAGAAGGGCAGCAGAGTTTGTTGGAAAGAATGGCAAGCACATCTAAAGAGGCATCCCTCTGACAAGGGCAGTGAGACTGGCTGCTCCACGGCTGTCGCTTATAGGAAGCTGACATACACACACACAAGGTGCCCAGCGGGAAGAGTGTCAGCTCAACTAACGGAGAATGGCAGTCACCGGTGCCGCCGGATCACACATCAAGACGCACTTCAGTGCGTATTTATGACTCGCTGTCTATTAGTGCGTGTGGGTCGATAAACTGGTGTCATGACTGCAATTCTGTGTCTGTCTATGCAGCATGTCAACTTTAACATGTATTATTAGAACTAACACATAATCCTTTAAAATATCATCTACAGGCATAAATGATGTTTACTGTGATAAAACATATTTTTGTGAAGTACACTGTATTAAGTATCAATGTTACTTGACTTGTGTGACGTCAAACCTGATTTTAGGAGTGCTTTACAAATGCTTCAGATTAAATTTGACTTCTTCATAAATAAATAAGGAAGTATTTCCAGGCTGGTCTGACAGCACAGTAAATGGCAGAGCAAATCTTTCATGAAACTGAACAATGGCAGATGCCCCTATGAATCACTGGGTCAAGGCCTGAGCTGT
>NW_015521658.1:0-1948 GCF_001515645.1 Sinocyclocheilus grahami | reverse complement strand
ACTGTAATTTCCCCTGCTGTCTATGACTGACCCTATCAGAACAGACCTGTGACGTATTTTTGGCTTCTAAGTTGAGAAGCACTTCTCTAAACAAATATGCAATTGCACACATTGAAAGTGTGAGCTGTACATACTGAACACAGATTTTGTGTTACTGTGGCGGAACCAACCCTCAGCTCGTAAAAGAGGATGACAGTTGTTGACCTGAAATTTACTGTAGAAGACGACAGATAATAATAATAATGTCTGTTATAGTGCCCCTTGTGTCAAGGCTTATAATGCAACACATGAAATCGAGCTTGTGATGTATCTGCGTTCATACATTTAGCAGAGAATTACAAAGCAAAGCAGTACTGGTGCTTGGATCACTGTATTTAGAGCACAGCTTGATCACATGACCATGAGTGTACCAAAACAATCAAACAGGACGGGAACCACAATCAGCACACTGGAAACTCGACAACATAAAATGATGAGGATTTGATCTACCTCCCATTGTCCAGATCTAAGCTGACAGATGTTTCAATATACCCAGGGTGGTTTTACAGGATTCAAATCACCAGGACCACATGCTGCTTTATCCCACAGGATCCGAAAAACAGCGACGTAGCCTAGAAATTCAGAACACAGATTCAAAACAGGTCATTTTCAGAAAGCAAACAACACCAACAACTAAGAACACTGATTACCTCTCCTGACTTTCTAGTCGTCCATCCTTCCTCCCTCCATCTGTACACAAGCCCACCCTGCATGCTGGGTGTCTGTAAGCTTTCATTCCAAATAAGTCAAAGTCAATCTCATCAGACATCATTTTTTCATATTTAGCATCCCTGCAGTAATTAGGTTCATGAGGAGTTCATTAAACAAAAGAGGCATTATTCTTGCACGCTGTAATCCCTCTGTTTGTTTTTGTCCATCCAGACGGTTTGTCTAGCTACAGACAGTTTGTTTACTGGGACACTCTGAGGAGCTCGTCCACACTGTTTTGATGTCAGCGCGAGAACGTTTTCTTCTCCTTCTCGCACATAAATATGAATTTGTCTGGTTGATGGCCCTGAAAATGAGTGAAAAGTTTACTAAAAGTAAATTCTACTACCACTCTCTCTCTTTATCACCCTGTAAAGTGTGTAAAACCCATTCCCTCTCTCTCCCGATGCCTCCCAGGTTTCTCTCCCTGATGTGAGAACTTATCTGCCCACTGGAGTTGAGTGGCAGGCAGCTTTTAGCGAGATAGAGCTGGATTCCTGTTCCTGCAGGACTTAATCGCTCAGACATAGAGAGAGCGAGTTGCCGTGGAGGTATCGATTTGCAGAGGAAAGCAGAAACACCCGTTTCCAGCTACTCCAGATTTCTCAGGGAGAACTCGCTGTTGCACAAGACAACAGGCCACTGACCTATTTTAAAAGCTGCTTGCTGAGAGAACTTAAAACTACGGGGCAGAAATCAGCTTTATGGCCTGCGCTTTCGTGCCAAAGTCGATTGCTACAAGTGTGCATTGCTTGTGTTTTCCAGCAATAGAAACTTAACTTCTATTCTTCATGCAGTGGAATAAACAACAAATCAGCCCGGACTTGTGTTTATTAGTGTATCTACTTCAACTCTACACCTAATATCTAAAGGCAGCTTCATAAAACATTACATAAGCTGCAAATATAATATAATAAATATAATATAATACAATATAATAGAATTAATGCTGTCAAACGATTAATCGTGATTAATCGCATACAAAGGTTTTTGTTTGCATAATATATGTGTGTTCTGTGTGTTTATTATGTACATATATATAAATACACACATATACAGCATATATTTGGAAAATATTTACATGTCTTTACATGTCTATAGTTATATTAATACAATTTATATTATAAATAAATATATTTAATATATAAACATACATTTTTTCCTGAAATATATACATGCATGTGTGTGTATTTATATATAC
>NW_015521657.1:0-1949 GCF_001515645.1 Sinocyclocheilus grahami | reverse complement strand
TTTTTTTTTTTTTTTTAATATTTAAATATTACTTACTTTGTGGTGACTGTTGGAATGGAAATCCCGCCTTTCAGGTAAAAAAAAAAACAGTCCCTTTTTTATTTCATTTAATTTATGAAATGTATTTTAATATATTTTATGCATTATATTTTATTGATCATATATTCTATAACTAAATTATTTAATGTGTAAATATTAATTATTTTGTGAACATTGAACTCTCAATATGGAAGTCCTGCCTTTCAGTTAAAGCCAATCACCTTTTACAAAGAGATGTAATTTTATTTATATATCTTATATAAAATCCTTTTATGTATGTTTTAGTTTATGCATTATATTTTATGTTAAAAAATATATATTTAAATATTTAATATTTAATTAACAATATACAACACTCCATATGGTCGTAGATAGAGATGAAGCAAAATTAAACACCGTTGTCAGGTTTTATTGCTGGTTTGAAATATTGAAACATAAACTTGACAGATTGTACACTTGTTTGTCAACATAAAAAATAGCTGCCCAGGGCATTTCCAGTGTTTGCACCAAGTGAACTGACTTGCCTTAAAGAGACCTTGTCCTTATATTTGGTAACTGGTACTTATAAGTAACTTTCATAACTTTGGATGGTCACTTTCTCTGTTTTCTTTTCATTCTGACTGAAGACAACACAACAGTTCCAGGCCTTTGCAATTTTTTCACTTATTTCTTTGAAGACCCTTTTTATGTTGTTTTGCAGGGTTAAACGCATGTCGGTGTTTGCAATCGATATTTCAATTTTAATTGCCCTTGAATTTCAATTTAGGCAAAGTCTAGACATCAAATGGTCAACATATATGACATTTTGGCTGCTGTGTTGTAGTCATGGTTACATAATGACCATAATGCTGTGTAATTGTGGTAATTTTGTCTTATTTTATTCAGTGGAGTTGAATAATCTGACAATGAATTTACTTCAACTTCTGATATTCAGTCTGCGATAATTTGAAGTTTAAATGATGATAGGGCCATTACTATCATTACAAGCAGAATCACTTTTTAAAGCCCTCTTGAATTACATGACAGGGGACATAATATGGGGATAATATTGTGCAAAGAGGCAGAAGAAAATGTAAAGGGACCAACAGAAAATGTATCACTTGCAAGAGGTAAAATAGTCTTGACCTTTTGCATGAGCAGAAAGCAAAGTTTCCAAAAGAGCTGTATCGAGCAAAAGAGGAATATCAAGCAAAATTGTTTAGGCTCAATATTCAATATTTAATATTTGTTTAATTCTCATTATTTTACTTTTTACACTTCCATATTTCTTATTGTCATATTTAAAGGTATAGTTCACCCAAAAATCTAATTTCTCTCATCATTCACTCAAACCTGTATGACTTTCTTTTGCAGAACACAAAGATATTTTGAAGAAGCAACAGTTTCAGGTTTGAGACCACCATTTCTTTTCTTCCAGATTGAATTGACCAAAACACGGAAAGAAACCCCTACCCAGAGGCCTATACTGCTGACAGTGCCCTTTTTTAAATGTGCTTGAGCACATGAACATCTCTAGGGTGTTTACCTAATGTAATTTGATAATGCACTTGTAGTGTTTTTTCCCAATATACTGAATGAAGGACGAATAGCAGTGTTGAATGTCATTTGCCACCTTCCTAGGATCAAGGTGGCATTGCACTTAATGAATTCTATCTAATATTTTTAATGTCTTTCTTCTGCTGATCTTGCCAGTATAGGAGCACAGTGGTCAGTCTTTAAAATATCATTTTGTCCTTTCACCCGTTAGCCACAATGTCGAATTGATTAGCTGAGCATTTTGTATGAATGTTGGTACTTGGCAGCAGCGGTTTCTGAAAGTGGCAGTAGAAATGTGCTATAGGCAGAGAATAATTACAGTTTAAATAGACCAATTAGACATCAGTGCAGCATTATGCAGAGCATTATTCAGT
>NW_015521656.1:0-1950 GCF_001515645.1 Sinocyclocheilus grahami | reverse complement strand
TTTTGGGTGAACTGTCCCTTTAAGTCAGACAGTCCACCGTGAGCAGCTGAAATGCTCCTCTGCAAACTGCGCGCTCATCATTAGTTACAGCACAGACCCATTGATAACTTTCCCATTCACCCTACACCTGGAGCGCCTTGTGTTCAAAGGGCAGATGTGAGCTCTAGATGTTTTAATAACCAAGGGCTATTAGTATTATAAACAGTGCAACATACTTATTAGTTGATTAACTATGTGTTGGCATTTGCAAATCGCGTCCCGTATTGATCTGATACGGGACACACCATTTTACCTTTTAAATACGGGAAGATTCCGGGTGGCAACCCTAACTACTACTACTACTACTATTACTACTACTACTACTACTACTAATAATTATTATTATTGTTATCCTCGCTGTTTCCGTTGTTCTTTGTCATAGACTGTAAGGAGTTTTGTTGTTGAATTCAGTCAGGTCACAAACTATCGCGAGACACGTTGCTATAACGACAGATGTACACAGTTTCCACAAGCGGTAGTTCGGGAGACCGGTGTTGATGTAAGTAACGTTACTTAAAAAAAAACTAATTTTGATAAAGTATTGTTGATAAAGTATCTGGAAAATAAACACAATTAGTTCCTTTTAACAGCCCTCGCCTTTGTTTCTTATAATTATTCTAACTTAACGCCTAAATGTGCAGGGAGCAAGACTAATGAGAATATATTTGGCAGGTTTCACTCTTTTATCTCTTTTATATCTTTCATCTCAGTACATAAATAGTGAGGAATTATGATAATACCATGTTTTAGATGTGTACCATGGTAGTACCGTCATATTCTTTCGACGTACCTGAGTATCTTGCAAATACCATGGTATTTTATGTCAAATGTAAGTTACACATTACATTGGTAACTTAGCATGGTTCTGAAACATGGTGGTATCATGATATTCTTTGACATATATTTGAGTACCATGCAAATGCCATGGTATTTTATGTCAAATGTTTGCAATAACAAAATGGCACTACTATGGTGGTAACCTTATACAGTAGTACATTGGAGTAAATTACCATGAAAATACCATGGTATATACTTCAATATGCTAATCATTCAGGACCATGATCTTATAACATCACTGCTCCACGTCTTTTTTTGTAAAACTTTGCTGCTGTTATTCATTTCATTGGCCTCTTTGTAGGTTAATTCATTGAAATTTGTCCTATTGTGTGCTGTGCGTTTCTCACTCAGAACTCTATTTTCTCAGGATACTTCAGTGGAAATTACACCCTGTGAAGCTTTCAGTCTGATCAGAGAGCACCATGAATTTAAACAACTTTGTGGTACTTCCCAGCAAGCCCAAGTCAATGAAGTTAAATGTCAGGTTTGAACAGTCTGTTCCCTCGAGTTTCTTTTCACGCTTCAGATTTTTCACATTATTAGCACGCTACACGTCGCGTTTGCAAATGGTG
Organism: Sinocyclocheilus grahami; assembly: GCF_001515645.1. Classification (NCBI taxonomy): domain Eukaryota; kingdom Metazoa; phylum Chordata; class Actinopteri; order Cypriniformes; family Cyprinidae; genus Sinocyclocheilus; species Sinocyclocheilus grahami. Next base: position 502 of record NW_015521656.1, on the reverse strand, counting down.
GCGCGCCAAATCTTTAGAGTAGTCTATTCATTTTAGCAGAATAACATGATTTTGTGTATTGTGTTGAATGATTGCTATAAGCAGAGCGACACTAATAAAACAGGAAAAAGTTAGAGTCACAGTAAATATGTAGCATGTAAAACGTATATTTATGTGTATTTTTTCCCCCAGGAATCTCCAGGAACTGCGTATGGAAACAGTGCAGCTGGATCAACATGCCAAGGAGATGGAGAGCAGACTGGAGGAGCTCAGACAGCGTATGAACCAGGAGAAAGAGGAGAGGGAGTGAGTAAAATAGGGAAGGGAGTTAATGAATGAGTGAGTAGATGAATAAATTAACGAGCCAAACAATGACTGTGACGGAGAGCGTTGAGATAAAAGAGGAAATGTAAACAATGAAACGGCAATGAATAAAATGAAAAACGTAGGAAGAGATAGCAAGTGAAAGAAAGAGAATGAGAGACTGTGAGGGTAGGTGTGGAGGCAAAGACAGAAGAATTTC
>NW_015521655.1:0-1950 GCF_001515645.1 Sinocyclocheilus grahami | reverse complement strand
ATAATCACATACGTGAAGAACCAACATAATCTCTGTGCATTACATCCTGCAGTTACAACATGAATGCAGTCATAAATGAAGCAATATTCACAAAAATCGGTGCTCATGGCTGAATTACTTTCTTAAATAAATCCAGTAGACTAAAAACTTTGCAGTCTTTGTTTTTTTTTCTTATAAACTGTTTCTTTTTTCTTTTCCCTGTTTTAATTCTGAATGGTATTTACTTGTTTTTTAAACCAATACCAGTAGTCAATATCCGATAGCTTATGACAACATGATTGATGACTTTGACCTTTTGACCCATAATTATATCCATATGTGACCTCTGACATCATAATAATTTCCATATGCGAAAACCGGCGTGCGTGAAATCCGGCCGTCAATCCGGATGACAAATTATGTTTTTGTAAGCGACCGAGGATTACAGGTGATAAATTAAGGAATGTTTTGAAGAAATTATGGATCGTTCCCATATCCGGACTCGTCTGTGGACTCATCTGTGTCTTACGTGCCCCGTGGTATCAGGTTGCTGTGTGTAATGCACGCGCTATCTCTCTATGTATTTATTCAATTATTTTATTTAGTGCATTTGTATTTTGTTGTTTTTGTATATAGTTTTGCAATAAAATCGTATCAACCAGGTTCCAGAAATAATCACTGAGGGTGCTTCTGAAATGATTGAGGGTGCTCTAGTCTTAATGCACATTTTCACATATTTTGTCCCATCTGTTGCTATGGTTATCACTATGTCAATCGCTGCTACTTTGAGAGTGAATCCCGCATATATATACTGAAGTCATTCCCGAAACTTTGCAACGTGTGTGTGGCCGAAAAACAAAGTTCTAGGCTACATTTTAAATGGATTATTGACTAGAAAGCTTGCAAAGAGTGCTCATAACCACTAAAAAGCTGTCACTCTTTGTTTAGTGAGTGTACACGATGTATTATAACATACATCGTTCCGCAAACACAACCCCCAATGTTCATGCTCCTCTCTTGGTCACTTGGCCACTGTAGTTTAGGATAAACAAGTACACCAACACAACATTCAATCGTCCGAATATTATTATTATCTTCTTTTAAATGAAAATATATGAATTAGGCGATCGCATGTGATATAAAGCAAAGCAAAACATTTACATTAGTTTTAGTCATCGCTAAATATTTAAAAACCGTCGCACATTTTACCAGGATCGGGGGAAAAAATATATATATGGGGTCAAACGATAAGGACTATTGGGGGCACGAACATGTCCAGTCATGTTTATGGAGACTTTACATAGACAATTTAATTCAATTCACATTAATTTCTTATAATTTTTTTTTTTTACAAAAATTATTGCAACACAGTTTCACAGAAAATTAAAGTTTCTACATCATATTTACAAACTTATATTCATATTTACATTATATTTATGAATTTTATACTCTATCACCCCTAAACCTACCCATCACAGTAAACTTTCTGCATTTTTATATTTTCATAAACATCATTTAATATAATTTATAATGTAAAAAGCTGTTATGTTCATGGGTGTAAATTTTGCACAGGTCAATCATTTTGAGTAATAATATAAATCTGGTTTACGGGGACACTCCATAGACATAATGTCTTTTACTGTACACACTGTACACCTACCATCACACAAGAATTCTGCATACATACATGCAACCATGCTTGGGACGGCCCACATAAACGAGCAAAAATGCTTTACATGTCTTGAAATAATAATTTCTGAACATTAAACATTGACTATCAGTATTTATTCACCTGTTTCTCGTTGTTTCTCATTAAAATTCATTAAAGTAAATTACATCGCTTATGTCATAGAATAGCACATTGTAATGAAGTGTTACAACGTCCCCCATCTGCGCAACTGGAATTTAAAACTGGTTCGTTTAAAAAAAAAACTAAAACTAAAATCTAATCTGATAAATAACACGTTGGGG
>NW_015521654.1:0-1951 GCF_001515645.1 Sinocyclocheilus grahami | reverse complement strand
CTTCACAGTTGCTCAGCTCCAGTTTGTGTGTCCAGAATATCAGCTCTGGTTTACATCAAGCGCCTTCAACCGCGGATCCCAGTAAAGTTTGAGCACAAATCATCTGTGTTTAAGAATTGAAACACGGGTGAAATGCACGATAGTCGGATTTAATCACCCTGAAACGAAAGCAAGATGATACTATAATGATATATTATTGGCGAAACCGATACTGCTGATGTCAGTGTGCTGGACACATACAGTTACAGTATTGTTCTCAGAATTCAGTCACATGAGCTTCCTTTATCTACACTTGTCAAGATGATTACTTCTTCCTCATTCCACACTGCAGATACTGACCGCCGATAACAGGTGTGCAGTAAGATTCATCTGCTGACTAACACAGTTGTGTGTGTGTGTGTTTGTGTCGCAGCAGGTTTTAGGCCACCTATCGATAATGGCAGAAATGATCAGAGGTTTGAATGTGGTGTTACTGGGAAGAACAGGAATTGGGAAAAGTGCTTCAGGAAACACCATCCTGGGAAAGGAAGCTTTCAAATCAAAGAAAAGCTCTACTTCAGTCACACGAGACGTAGCTGTGGAATCTGGGAGGGTCTGCGGACGATGGGTCACTGTTTATGACACACCAGGACTGTTTAACACAGAGCTGAGTGATCGTGAGATGCAGCATAAACTTATGAAGACCCTCCAGAGATGCGAAGCTGATCCCTGTGTGTTTCTGCTGGTCATCAAAGCGGACAGATTCACTGAAAAAGAGAGGAAAACTGTGGAGAAGATCGAGGAGCTGCTGGGAGAGGAGCGCCTGAAGAATACCTGGATTCTCTTCACCAGGGGAGACGAACTGGAGGATGGAAACACGACTATAGAAGAATTCATCAGTCTGTCTGAGCCACTGAAGAACCTCGTTCAGAAATATGATCAGAGATACCACGTGTTCAACAACAAGAACAGAGGACATACTGGACAAGTTCAAGAGCTTGTTATAAAAATATTCAAGCCACACATGAACAGTTTGGGTGAGTCTTTTATACCAATATTAATTATTCTGGACACTTTTTAATCAAAATGATTTGCCATGAGTGTATTTTTTCTTTGTTATGAAGGAGATGTCCTAGAGACATGGGAGCAGAATCCACAAACGAGGAAAATGCCTCGCGCTCCTGTCTCCAGTCTCTCATCCCGACGGATAGTTCTTCTGGGCAAAACTGGAGTTGGGAAGAGTGCAGCTGGAGGCACAATCCTGGGACAGAGAGAGTTTAACTCTGTGATGAGTACGAGTTCAGTAACCCGTGACTGTTCAGCTGCTCGCGCCACTGTTTCAGGCAGATCTGTGTCTGTAGTTGATGCTCCTGGATTATTCGACACACAGATGAAACCTGAAGAGTTAATGACAGAGATAGCCAGAAGTGTGTATTTATCCAGTCCTGGACCACACGCCTTTCTCATTGTGTTTCCTGTGAATATGAGATTCACTGAACATGAGCAGCCGGTTCCTCAGATCATTGAGAGGCTGTTTGCACAGGAGGTGTTAAAATACTCCATCGTTCTCTTCACTCATGGAGATCAGCTAGATAGAGAGTCAGCAGAGGAACTCATTATGCAGAGCACTGCTTTAAATTATCTAATCTATCAGTGTGGAAGCAGATATCACATCTTCAACAATAAAGATCAGAATAACAGAGAGCAGGTGAATGATCTCCTGCAGAAGATTGACTCAATGATAGAGCAGCATGGAGGAGGACACTACAGTAACCAGATGTTTGAAGATGCTCAGAGATTCAGACGAGAGGAAGAAGAGCAGAGAAAACAACATGAGGAGAAACAAAGACGTGAGATTGAGAGAGTGATGAAAGAAACAGCTTCCATCTCTGCTCTGACTCTCTCCTCTAAGAGATCTGAACGAGAAAGAGCAGCGAGACTGAGAGATGAAGAGAAGAGAAGAAGAGAGGAG
>NW_015521653.1:0-1951 GCF_001515645.1 Sinocyclocheilus grahami | reverse complement strand
ATAAACACAGGTATTCGGTATGAACCGGTATACCGCCCAGCACTAAATCTAGTCATTATATATGAAAACAAAGTAGAATTTGAAGCTGTAATCAGCCATGCACTATTCTTATGATTTAGACATAATGGTCCCTTATATGGACTGCAGTCTACAGCTGATGGTCTGGAATAGAGCTAATGTAGGATCAATGTTTGATGGAGGCTTGTTATTATGGCGTGCCGCTCATGAATGAATGGATGTGAGTCTGTCTGGCTGTGGGACAAAGGTCGTTCCTTCACAGGTTCATGTCTTCGGTCTTTCACTGCTGTAGGAAAAGTACAAATCAATATGTACTGGCTTGTGGTGGACATTTGTGTTTAATATATGAATGCATATAAACTCTAGAGCTGTATGTGCACACACTGAACATGCATTTTAAATGGATTCTAGAGCAGTAGAAGAAGTGGAAAGCTGGCTAATCTTTGGAAAAATATGCAGTGTGCTGACAGTTGGTGTTGGAAGGAATGAAGGATAGAGACGAAAACGCTCAATCCTGTTAGACTGCTCACCTGAGCGCAACTCCGTTTTTACAAAAATTACCTTCATCATAGCCAGAAAAAACCCAGGAAGGAAAGACAAAATATAAAAGCGAGTATAAGGAATTGAGAATTGTTAGAAATCTAGGAATTTACAAATTACATTTGGTACTGTTAAGGTGCTGTGCTTATTACAGTTGGCCTAAATAATAATTTTTTTTATATATTTGTTGGTTACACTTTATTTTAGGGTGCCCTTGAAGAAGTGTAATTATATATGTAAGTACTGATTAATGTTAATTAAAAATTAACGTTATTAACAGGGTTAGGATTAGGGTTTTATTTTAATGTTAGTTCCATGCATAACTTACTGTGATTACTACAGTAAGTACATGTAACAAGGACACTCTAAAATAAAGTGTTACTTATTTGTTTATATCATTTTTGTTTTATATTTTAATACATTTTATATGCTTTATTTTGCTTAGGTCTTGTTAATAATTTGTTTATTTTTATTTAATTTTTTATTAAAATTGTATCTTATATTTGCAATTTTATTTATATATTAAGGTTTATATAACTATTTTTATTTATTTGTTTATCTGCACCATTACTCTTTATGTCTGTCAGTCATGTTGGATGTTTTATATGTGGGAGCAGGAAGTTGAGATCATGTTAGCTGAAATGGATCATTCAAGCTTGAGCTTCATAAGCCGTTATTAGTTTGTCATAGGAGAACAGCATTTTGCTACCATTGCTTGTCACAGGGATGACGTGCTGCTGCTGCTCTCCATCTCTATTGCAGTGCTCTCAGTTGTATAACAGTATCTTTGTAGGGCAGGGTTTTGGAAAGAGAGGCTGTGTCTAATTCAGTAGCTAATGCTGGTGAAAGTTCCAGAATGGCTAACATTGTTTGCAGCACATTTTTAACAACTAAAAATCCCAGTTCCTTTTCGTTTGTGTATTTTTTGTATTTTAGGGAAGAATAAACATTTATAAAATAAATGTTATTTACTTCTCTTCCAGCAGCAGTTTCCCAGAATTGTTGGCAACCTGGAGGGTCTGGACAAAGCAGCAGCTAGTTATCTTGTCTGTTTTTTCCTTTTTAATACTCCAAAGCACTAGATTGCGAACGTTTTTCCAGTGACCCCAGTAGACCATTTCTGGAGGGCAGCGACTGCCCGAGTAACTTTTCCTGCCCGCTCGTCTCTCATTAAAACTCAGTGAGATGCTCATTAGGGTTTAAGTGGAATTAGTATGAAAAGCTTTCTCTCTGCGCTAATGAAGGCAGCCGTGCCACAATTGTTTTCATTTGCAGCGACTCTCCCTGAATGCAATCAGAAACCCTGACCGAGCCCCCTGCTAGCGCTCTCTCTCTCTAGCTCATTTTATCCCATGTGCTTTTCAAGGCCAGCAGGCAAGGTAACTGCACAAAT
>NW_015521652.1:0-1952 GCF_001515645.1 Sinocyclocheilus grahami | reverse complement strand
AACAAATCATCAACAACAAAAACTTTAAGTACATGTAAATGTATGTTTGCTCGATGTTCGTGTGTGTAATGTGTGTGTGTACGTGTGCAAATGCTGCCAGACGGCTGCGTAGGGAAACTTGTGGGAAGTCGAAGAAGAGGACGTGGGTTTAGAGAGTACCTGAGTCGTCGTCGCTTTTGGAATCAGCACGTGGATAGAGGAGAGCTGAAAGTGCAGTGGATAATCCGTCTTTGTCCAGTGAACGAGGAAAACACCTTGGGTTAGGAAACCCGCATGAGATCCGGAAACACGCTGCAGGTGGGGCGTGAGTCAGACGTGAGTCAGACCAAGCCCGGCAGACAATCCATTCGTCCATACCAAGAACAGGAACAGGCAATGCTCCATTAAATGACCAGGCCACGCTCTGCAGTCTGTATCAGGAAGTAATTATTTTGTTTGCCGTTATTAAACCTCTCGTGCATCTGATTCAACAACGTGACTCACTCAGTGGCGGCGGCGGCCGCGACGTTAAGGTAGACAGCACCCACTATCACGGCACATACAACTCACTCTTTGAACCACACCATTACCCCATTTCCGTTTCCTCTTTTATTCACAGAGCTCCAACTACGATTCTGTGACGTCAATTTTTGTCTCTTTCGTGATTGGTAAAACTATTTATGTGCGGTTCGGTGCCAAACAGACTCGTCACAACTACACCAGGGGCCGACTGATGGAGATGGAGCCGGTGGAAGAGGAGCCCAGGATGGAGACAGAGAGCCACGGAGCCAGGGTGACACCAATGTTCCGGAGGGCCACGGCAGAGAAGACAGCTCAGGTGACAGAGGCGGAGGCAGGGATCCAAAAGTCAGCATTGGAGCCGGAGCTGGAGCGACAGGACCAAGGTGGTGCCGGAAGGGAGGGAGGAGCCCAACAGAGCCAGAGGGATAGAGGCACGAGGCAAAACCGGAGAAGTGAAGTCCCAAAATGTAGGCAGTTGGACGACTGACCAAGGCGGAGCCAGAGGGACAAGGGAGCCCAGCAGAGCTGGTGGGATGACGGACCACGGTGAAGACGAGGGAGCCATTAGCCAGTATGGAGCCAATGGGTCGGAGGATTGAGGTGGAGTCCAGGACTTGGAGGTTGGAGGCAGAGACAGGGGATCTTCACGCCTAAGTGGAGCTGGACACTGGAAGGCCTGAGGTGAAACAGAGCATCTAGATGGCACTGACTGAGGGTGAGCCGAGGGACTGATAGGAACCAGCAGAAACAGGGCTGAGGAACTGGTTGATTTTAGGAGAGGAGAGGGAGGCTGGGAGGGAACACATGAGAACAGGAGCTGGGCAGAACCAGCGGAGGCATAGGAGAACAGGAGCTGGGCGGACCAGCGGGGGATAATTGGGTATTACCTCCCAAAACCAGTCTATAAAATCCACATTAAAAATGTCTTTTAGTTCCTCATAATATTTTCCAGAGGCCTGCGGCAGCTCACCCTCAGTGGCTGGAGTGTGGGCGGAGTCCCTCCCTTTGACGAGGACTCCCACCAAGACACTCTTTGTTGCTGGCTCACGCACCTGGTCAGACGTTTCATCGAGCTTGGAATCTGGGGCAATGTTCGGCAGTGGGCTCTGGCATACACTCTGTACAGCGGGGTGATGGCTGGCTGGGCTCTGGATCGGGAGTGGGGCTGATGAAATCCTTCTCCACGGTGCCGATGGTGAACTGTGATCCACAACTCACCAGCACCCACTCCATAAATGTGGCGACGCTCGAGGACCATCCCCAAACAGCTTTGCCTTCATCGAGGTGTTTAATCTGACGTACTAAAAAGTACATAGGCAGCTGTCTGGGTAGTGTGTATGGTGGTAGGCTAGATCTAAAAAAAATCTCTTGTGTGTTCCTCGAGGGATCAATCCTCTAGCTCCAGGCAAAGGAGCTGAATGGCTGGTAAATCCATTAAAGGAGGAAAAAAA
>NW_015521651.1:0-1952 GCF_001515645.1 Sinocyclocheilus grahami | reverse complement strand
TAGATAGATAGATAGATAGATAGATAGATAGATAGATGTAATGCATTTATGATATTTATACAACCTCCACTTTCACACTTATAGAGTCATGCAGGCTGTGATGCTAATTCACATTATGTTGTTTTATGTACTCTTTGTACATGAGTCCTTCAACTTGTGAGCCCAGAGAAGTTGACATCCATGTGATCTGAGTCATAGTCCTCGACTTGAGATGATTCACACGTTTTCACTGTGGTTATCTATCATTTATCTTGTTTGTGATGTGAAGTTTGCCATCCCTTAAAGGCTGCCGGGTCTGTCGCTGCGCCATAATTAAAGTGACTAGAAGAGCACAACCCATGCTCACCCCTCCAGACATGCTGTCAAGTGAAGTATCCATGATCCAACAGGGCCGCCTACTCATTTAACTGTAGGGGAGCTGTTAGGAAATTCACTAAAGCACCACGCCCACAACAAATCGACTGCCTCTGAGCACATGGTGCAAATAAAATTGTTCACCTCCTTTTCTACCGCTGGCTAGGCATTGTGGTTGTTTTTGCCTGACTGCATGATGTTGCCTTTTAATAAAGGTTAACTCTGGAAACACTTTGACCGCTGTGGCGGATGAAGCCGTAGCGTTTAGGCAGACTCCCAATTAATCTTGCCACAGTAGTGGCCATTGGCTGTAATGATGTAGAGGGCTCCAATTAAGTTGTACACCGGTGTCTGACAATGTTTTTAAGATGGCTCCAATTTACATCATAGTGCTAATGAACATGTTTCATTTGTGAATCAAATGGATTCCTGAGTCTGTCAGTTACAAAACAGTCCATTAAAAAGTGAGCTTTTAAATGAGACATCAAAGTTGTGTGTGAAAGTGTGGAAAAAAATCCAAGCAAGCAGAAAAAAAATGCACTTAAATCACTAAAGTTCCCAGACAAAACTGACTTTGAGAAAGTATAATGTTGCATTTACTTATCTTTGCTGAAACAGCAGCTATGTTTGTTTGCACAATTAATCAGTTAGTAATCAAATTGGTGGCTCAATAAATTGAAAAGGCTTCATGTAAACACCTCAGTCGATCCGATTGAGCTCGATCTGAATGAAATTGGATCGAAAGGGGAGATGCAGACCTTAAATAAACTGATCGATAGGGGAAAAAAAGTCCATGTAAACGCTTGAATCTGAGTTTTCAAAAACACCTTGAGTACATGCGAAGTGCTGTGATGTGTATTTTTACAACAGCCCTTTTACAATAAAATCTCAGTTTACATACGTTTTAAGTCTTATGAACGTACATGTTTATTTATGTCTTACAAACTGGTCAGTAGTGGAGGCTGAACATTTACTATGTTTTTATATTATATTATATTATATTATATACAAAAAATATGTATATATTATTATATAAAAACCCTCTTCTGACAGCTTTCTTTTTGTCATTATGGCAAAAATGACAATAATTAAACACTCATGGTAGCTCCAGTGACATTGCAGTGGCTTTCGCAGGTTATAAACTTGGCGACTGGGCACAGTGCATATGCTGAAATTTTGTTTGGAATACATGTGATGTACATGTAAATTAATATTTGAATGCAAAATTTAGAGTTCATATAAACAGAAGTGTCAAAATCTGAAATTAGATTGGATACATTTAAATGAAAATGAATGCCTGTGAACATACACCTAATGTGAAATTGTTAATTGATTGTTTATTCCGAGTTCCTGTAATGTCTGTTTTGGGTTCATCTTCAGCTCGCCTTCAGTGGACTACTCATTACAGAATACACAACCACAACAATGAATCCAGCAGTTTGTCTCTTGCACCTTCAACAAGGCAAACGGGCCATTGAAGATTATGTTGAGGATTTTTGTGAACTTTCTAACCGGGTGGACTTTAATGACGTGGCATTAAAGGACATTTTTCGGGGTGGGTCTTAATGAGCCCATTTGCTCCCAGCTTCCTGGGGGAA
>NW_015521650.1:0-1952 GCF_001515645.1 Sinocyclocheilus grahami | reverse complement strand
AAAAAAAAAAAAAAAACTTAAAAATTTAATTCATATATACACTGATAAAGCACTTTTTTTTTCTTTTTAACTTTTTTTGGGCATAAACTGTCCTGATGGTATAATGAAGAAAATGTGTAAATGTTTGTACTATATTCACATATATATAGAACACACAACATAGAAGGTCAAATTATCTGATATTTTAAGAGATTTGTTGACTTTGACCCACAGTCATGCAGGTCTGCAAGGGTCCTCTCTATTATATAATTTCCTGTTTTATGTTTTTTCTATGCTTGTAGGTTGAACCATATGGTGACCAAAATATTATTTTGTATATTAATAGGCAGTGGAGCAGTTTCGTTGAAATATTTTTTCCCTAAAAAAAATTATAAAATTTGACAAGAAATACGAAAGTTCTTGTAATTAGGCTCTTCTTCTTAATTTCTTAATTATGATATCAGGACAGTGTCCCACAATGATAATGTTAATTTAGAAATTAAAAAAAAAATACACTTCATCTATGAAGTCACTGTATTTCATTTTTAATATATTTTTGAACAAATTAATAGAACACATCATTTACCATACGGGTATAACAGATATCATGTTTTAGATCCCCAGATTCCTCTTTCTTTTTTCTTTTACTTTGAGTAAGTGCTTATGTAAATGAAGCTAAAGCTTATCAGGCAAATCTTACTAAGCGCAGATTAATCATTAACTTAGATCAATTGTTCAACTCTGTTTCCAGTGTCAGCCACTAATAGTCTTGATAGGCCTGTTAATCCATATTAGCCTGACATTGTTTCACCGTGAGCAGGGAGAGCTACTGCACATTAGCACTATATATACAGCCACACACATGCCATGGACACTTACTAACTGAGCCTATTCTGTGAGGAAAAAAGACTATTGTGTGTGTCACACTTCTGGAGTGAAGCCTCAGAGGTTGATCATTACCTGCGTAACAGCGGTAGGTGGCAATATTCACACAGGACGTTACGCCACACACAGGTGCTGGAAGTCACGCAGGACGCTACACTGTCCCGACACCACGCGCCTTGCGAAATCCCACACCCTAGGGTTGTGATCTCACATGCTTCCCATATGAAGCGTCATAGCTGTCATCAAACTTCCTCCATATGCTAAGTGTGATAACACATCATCAAGCTCTGTCTCGAGGTGTTGTGAGCACAGTAGTCCGCCATGAGGTGCTAACCCCTTTTCCAGGCAATTATCAGCTACAGATAGAACCCTCCCTTAATTGGACAGAACACAGATGTCGCTGTCTTTGTCAGTGAGGGCCTCATGTTAACCGAGGCCCCCCATGAATGGCTAATAAAACTTTAAATGAACAAAAGCATATATAATGATGAAATGTTTCCTATTTGAAACCACCATGAATGTGCAATGAGCATTTATTGCTGTATTCGAGCAGTTTGCGATAATGTTTTAACCCTGGGTCAAAGGAGTTTTTAGGCTTTTTGTGATTCATGCATTTAATAGAATCTAAACATTATCCAGTGCATTTCAGCTTTCCAAAAGATGTTCCGCAGAGAATAGGCACGAGGTGTGATTATTTGCCTGAAGTGATATTCACTGTTATGAAGTGAAAGGACTTGCTAACCCCTGGAGTTTTTAAATATTTATTTCTAATGCTGGTGTTGTTTGAGGTGTAAGGACAAATCACCTTTATCTCGTTTACACTGATAAGACACTGCATCCAGTCAGTTAACCTCCCCAACACAGTAGCAAATGCCTTTCTGTTGTGTGTGACAGGATGTAAAGGACTATAGAGAATACAGATAAATCTGTGTATCTTCTCAAACAACATTTTAATGTGTGACTTTTCAATCAGAGGAGTTAAAGTGAAATATTTCTCCCAAAAATGAAAATTGTGTCATCATTTATGTACGCTCATGTTGTTCCAGACCTGTTCTTTTGAGGAACATAAAAGTTCTTTTGTCACACAT
>NW_015521649.1:0-1953 GCF_001515645.1 Sinocyclocheilus grahami | reverse complement strand
TTACAGTGTTTACGAAATTAAATAGATGTCGTTGATGGAGGAACACGCAGTCAGGGGGTTTCTGTAACTTTGAGTAATCAAACAAAATAAGAAAGAAAACCAAGCTTGGCTCACTGGAAAAACATACCTTTTGCTAAATTTTTTTGCAGTATGATATTCTGATTATTATTATTTCTTTTTGTGCATCTCGTCACACTTTCAATGTGTAATGTCCAATGAATGTCACTAACCATCTGTTAAATTTGATCCAAAACAGATAAATGTGAATCTGGCAATGTTTTATTAAGTTGGTTGTTGTGTGTATCGTCAGTTTAAAAATGAAATATCTGGTGAGTAGTGCTAAAAGGCTAATGCTCTATCATGTTTGAAAATAACGTACCAACTACACCGAATTCTAACCTAAACCTAACCAAGTGTAAGCAAAAGCGAACATGAGATAAAAACATATTTGCTGAAGCAACCATGACGTTTTAGCCTGCTTCTACAAGTCTCGGCATTGCATGTGCGGTACCAGGTGAGCTACCGAGTAAGTTTACTAAGCCAGAATGGCCATATATATAGCTGACTTTGTGATGCAAACATCAAAATGTGCTAGTTTACAAATAATGTACTAATGATAAAAGTGTTTTATGGACATAGCATAGTGCCAGCTAACAAATTTCGGTTATAAAAATGTTGTGGGAACATTGTTTTGAAATGTTTCTAAAAGATTGAAATGTCCAGTTTTCTTGTCCTAGTTATAAGGTTACAAAAACATTTCTTACAACATTTTACTAACTTTATTTTCACTCTAAATATAACATTATTTGAACATTTATTTTTAATATTATGAGAACATTATAATGTCCAGTTTTCTTGTTTTGATTATAACATTATTTAAAGGTACAAGAATGTTTCTTACAACATTCTACTAAATGTGATTACCCAAAATATAGCGTTATTTGAATGTTTATTTTTAATATTCTACAACATTAATATGTCAATTTTCTTGTTATGTTTATGTTATTCAAAGGTTATAAAAATGTTACTTATCATGTTCATCAACTACAAATAACATAAGGAGAATGTACTGTATATAAAAAATTAATAAAGAACGTTCCCTGTTAGCTTGGGTATTGTTTAAGCAACCATGCGTAAACAAGTCTTTATTAATTGATAATCTGGCCCTGTAATCAGAATTTATGTGAAAAGAAATTTTACTCCCGCTATAGTGTTAATTTCAGCTGGAAATGTCAGTGAATTGGACTGTATGTAAAGGAAAGTTTAAAAAAAATTTTTTGTAGGAAGTAGCACGTTTGTCCAATAAGTCTATGTTATAGAAAACCGAAAACATAAGGCTGTGATTACAGCTACCTTTTCTGAAATTCAGTTTTTTTGTGTTCACACAGACAAGGCACTCTTTTGGTCGTTCATTTCGATAACAAACCTGAGGTAGTTCTTTGCCCAGGCTTTTAATTTCAGCAAGAAATTCAATTATGATGCCGTGTTGACGCAATTAAGATGATTTGTATGCAGGCACTTGTTAACCTCTCGTTCTTGGCCAAAAGGTTTCCATGGTGACAATTGGCTAATGTTGCCCCTGTTCAAAAGCTTCAGTTTTTCTTGAATATTCAATCATTACATTAAGCAGCAAGACCAAAGGCCCGACCTTCTGTCAAAGAGGAAGTGACCATCCTTACTGAAAGATTCATGCTATTGACAAGGCTTTTCATATCGCCGCATTGTTCCAAGTCCTCTTCGATGATGTCCTCTGAGAAGACAGATGGCATTTGGATTTCTACCATTTTCCGAGAGTCTGATCGTTAGTGCCAGAGATTCCATGGCGACTGTACCGCGAACACAGAGACTGAAAAAGAGGTCAAGTGCTCTGAGAGAAGTGAACAGCTTCTCAGAATGAGCCGACTGTTAAGGGTCGAAGTAAACATGACAGGGTGGCAGATCACTCAAACTCGG
>NW_015521648.1:0-1953 GCF_001515645.1 Sinocyclocheilus grahami | reverse complement strand
TGTGTGTGTGTGTGTGTGTGTCTGACAGTTTCAGTGTTTTAGGAAAAACATGAACACATCACAAATTCCACCCCCACCCCTAAAACATCTGTCAGTCATTACTGGCCCTCCCCCCTCACCCCTAGGCAGGGCTCCAGAAACAACTTTTGACCTCTGACCCCAAGCAAAGAGCTCCACTTAATGGTGCCCCCTTATTTCCACAACAGACTCTCTCTCTCTTTGTCTTCCTCTTCTACTTGAACTCAGAATTATCTGTAATAATCAAAGCAGAATAAATCCTTTTGGGTGCTTTTAATGTCACACGAGTGTGGCATTGGGATCAATATTTTTGTTGTTTTAGAAATCTTTTTGTTAGGAAAATTAACTGATTAATCTTTACACTACGCTTTATTGTGTTTATGGGACCTCTATTTATATGTTTCCTTGAACATTTTTCAGTCCTCTCTTTTTTTTTCTTTAATTTTGTGTTATGATTTACTTCCCATGTCTTTTCCACTCTCATCTTGTCCACTTTGACCTATTGTCAGTATATATCATGCTTCTTCAGTGTCTTTGAGTGCATTTCATTGTCTCTCTCTACTCTCCCTCAAATCAATAACAGACACATTAGCGTTTGGTGAGGGGGAAGAATACAGGTGATCCTGTATCGATCAGGAGTCAGTGACACACAAATGCTCTTTCATACACATGTGCACACTCTCTCCAAACAGATACTTACATTTTGGGGACGCTAAAGTTCAGTTGAGGGATCCAGCTGTCCTCCTAATGCCCTAAATATCCTGAAAATCCCCTCAGAGAGTACTAGTTTGAGACGCATCATAAAAATAAAAAATGGTACGATGTAAGTTGGAATACAACACTAATTCTCTGTTTGGATAACTTTTTGCTTAGAGTTTCAGCCACTTTTTGTGCAAACTTATTTTGTTTTTGAAAAAGTTTCTGTTTTTGTTTCCATTGAGAAGCCTGGCAAGCATAGTGGGCTAGCATAGTTATCGAGCCAGTCATCTATAAGCTGTCCCTCACCAAAACCAGCAAGCTTCACTGAGAAATTTCCTGACCAGCATCTAATAATATACAGCTATACACACAAGAGATGGAGAATGATTGTAACTGAATACAATTCAGGAAATATAAACACTGAAACTAAGAGTAGAAAACCGACAGAACGAGCAACGTTTATTGGCAGATACATAGAACATGGTTAGCAGCGACATCTTGTGGCAGTTTAAATAGCTCGGACTCTTCCAAGAGAGCTGCAAAATATTTGAAACTGTAAAAATGGCAATATGCAACCACAGCGGAGCGCTAAAGAGGTGCAAATGGTCTTGGAATTCGTCATATCCGGACGTTTTTTAGACGTTTGCCATTGGCTATTTTGAGTGATGACGTACCCAACACTGGACAAATGAAAATGTGCTAAAAGTGCGCAGTTCTGATTGGATATCGTTGAACTGTCAATCAAGGCGAGCAGCGCCCAGAGAAACATTTGCCGTCAGTTGAAAGCGTGGAAGGCTACAGGCAACAACTCGCGCTCTCAAAGGCAGAGATTTAGTCAGAGAGAGTTCGGCTTTCCTAACTTTACTAGAATAACTCAATTTGATTGTACTTAAATTATATCACAAAAACAATAATAAATAATTCATTTAATAGAAATATTACAATATATTTATTTTATTTGTATATTTTATATTATATAATTTTATATTTCGTATAGCTTATAATAATGATGATGATGATAATAATAATAATACATTTGTGTCCATTTTAAATCGTTTCAAATTATTATAGTATTGTATTTTATTGGTTGCCACTATTTTTGTATTTATGCAACATTATTATTGCTGTTATTATTTTGTCTCCTGTTATTACAGTATAACTTTTCTTATTGCAATAAGTGCTTGATTTTAGACTGATATAAAATATGTAGGCTATAAATGATAAAAGTAGAATATA
>NW_015521647.1:0-1954 GCF_001515645.1 Sinocyclocheilus grahami | reverse complement strand
TTTTCAGTTTTAGCTTAGTTATTTTAGTACATCAAGTTAAGCTAAATGAAAATTAGACATTTTTAGTGTTTTTGGTTTTAAACTTTTTTGGGGGTGGGGGGGTTAATAATTTGTTTCAGTTTTCTATAACCTTGGTAGCAGGTTAATTTAACTACCCACCTGCAGGTGCTTCCCCAGCAGGAGCGGCCCCACCTCCACCAGTGGCAGCGGCAGAGACCGCCACTGCACCACCCGCTGGAACGGAGGCCAACTTAGAGAGACCTGTGGGAAAACAAAAGTAAGACAACAGAGTGAGACTTATGAAGAACTCATAGCTCACATGATTTTAATATTATATAGGTCAAACTGTAAAGGCAATGCTGCCTTACCGGCATTCATGACTTCATTGATGTCTTTGCCATTCAGTTCACTGATGACCTATTGAGTAACAACAAAAACAGTGAGATTGACTCATTTGAGGAAATTAGCTGCATTATGTGAGCATCCATCTTACTGATTAAGAACAAGGAATCAAGGGCAACAGAGTTGCATGTGCAAAACCATCAGAACTATACTGCATTCCTTATAATAACTAATAATATTAATAGAATATACCCAAGAGATTTATTAAATATGGTAAATGGTTGTAAGGCAGAAAACCAATTAAACATAAATGTTAAGACGTTTAACTTTAAAACTGTTTTAAAAAAATCATTTAAATTGAGATGAAGATTTATTCGAACCAGGATCCACCTTGTTAAGACGCTCATCATCAGCCTCGATTCCAACACTCCCCAGGATGTTCTTGATGTCTTTGGCGGATGGGTTGTTGTTGCCCCCCAGAACAGCCAACAGGTAAGCGGCCACGTAACGCATTCTAGAAGTTACAAATATTACAACTGATTAATGGGTTTGTTTACAGTTATCTTATATTCATATGATCTAAAGAAGAATTTTGACCAAATATATAAAAAATATTGACTAAAAAATGTATTAAATATTTTTATGTATGTTAAAACATGTTTAAAATGTTAATATTTATAATATTAAATTATAATGTAATAACATTTCATTGAATATATATCAAAAGCAGCTCCAATAGGAGAAAAAACTCAAGACTGTCTAAATTGGTCTCACTAAGAATACTATATTTTTGGAAAATGGTATTAAATTACACAGTTTAAAAAAAACATTTAACCTAAGATATCGATTGAAATAATAAATTATAAAAGAGATTGAATGTAACCCTCCAAGCCAGGACTGAACTTCACATCAAGCAGCTGACACGGTTTATCAAGCGTTATTCATGCTTTGTTTAGGGTTAGAGACATTTACATTTTTAAATGTAAATCAAATAAACAGAACATTTTTCAGCCCTTCACGACATATTGTGTTATTAATTATAATTACTTTCTGCCATATTTCTATTCTGGAACGCAAGGACACAAAATGGAGTATGGCTATATCACATAGCATGTGCTTACAGAAGGGGAAATACAGCTGCGTTTTAATCACAAATACTACCTAAACATACTTTGACCATCTTAACATATGAACAACACGTCAAAGCAAGATTTTGTGGTAAAATGTCAATAAAAACATACTTTAAGTCTGCGAAAGACACGAAACGTCGGACACGCTGCAACTTCCGGAAAAGAGAGGACGAGTGGAGGGATATAGCTGAAGAACGTAATCTGATTGGCTGCATGATGCGCCCTGTCAAAATAGCAAACGTTGATTGGCTACTATTTGTTTTGCGTTCTGTCAACGCTGTGAGTGTGACAGCCATGATTTACTGTTGACCAAATTTCACATTCATAAGTGTACATTTACCAATAAGTAATCCAAGTTTATGGTTTTGTTGACTGAAATATGTAAATATATTGACAACATCAGAGACACTTTGACGAAGAAAGCTGTAAGAATTTTGAAAGCTTGTGAACTTTATAATATTTTTATTTGATTTATATATATA
>NW_015521646.1:0-1954 GCF_001515645.1 Sinocyclocheilus grahami | reverse complement strand
AGGTAAGCATGGCAGGGAGGATCAGCAACTATAAGTAATGAAAGACATTTAAGGTGATTTTATTCAAAATGGCTGAAAAATCATAAATTCAATCATTAGTAATGTGATTTCATGATTGATCAATTTTGACCAATAGGTGGCTCTGTCACCAAATTGATGTGGTGTGGTCAGAATGCCAAAGCTGTGCAGAGATACAGCCTCAGATGCAATTTGGCATCATGCCATCAAATTTAATGTGGTAAACGAAAACCAATTTCTCCTATAAACATTGGTTTCTGTGTTCTTGGCATAATCCAAAGAATCTATCAAGGCCACTCTTATGATAATAGGCAAAACTAATCAAAAACTATAAGCATTTATTTTTTTATTTTATTTTTTTTACTTTTGACCACAAGGTGGCACTGCCCCAAAACCTTTTGAGTAACTCCAGGGCATTGTGCTGTGGACACATACCCAGTTTTGAGACGATACACCAATATGTTCATAAAATATAGCATTTTACTTCAAAATTCAAAATGGCCGACATGGGAAAGTTTGGTATCATTTGACTCTGAGATAGAAGATATCAGTATTGTGTCCATTCTCCAAATCCATTCTCAGACGAGAATGCCTGTCTTCAGCGTGATCTTACATTTTATCCCATATAAATTATCACATGTATTTGGTTGTGAAACATTGTTTGTAGACAAGGCAGTGCGAGAAGAGCAGCGATCTGACGATTTTAAAAATCATGCAGTGTGTGTCCGGCTTAAAGCATTGCAGAGACATAGCTTTACGTCCACGGCGAGCTCTTCCACAAATTAGTTCGAAAGTTATTCGGAAACGGTTTTACTTATCAACTTGATTTCCATGTTTGTTTGTTTTTAAGTGACGAGAACGGAAGATGATATGGTTCAATGTTCAAATGGGAAATGGAAAAGGAAAATTATGGGAATTATAATCATCCTGAGCCAAGCACAAACGTGACTGCTAATTTAGACAAGTGATGGTCCTAGAGAGTTTGAGTTTAAAAATAAAAGTTAAAATAGCATCACAATGATACTGAAATAACACTGGTTTATGCTCTAAATTTCTACTTCACCCACCTCTTAATGCCATTATATTATTGTCTTCATTTATACACTAGATTAATGAGCATCAATAAAGAGTGATTGTACGTGTTTCTCACCATCGTAACACACAAAATATTGTATGTCGGTGCAGTAGAAATCATGTCAGGCTCCATTAGGTAATATGCCGACACACTCCTGTCCGTAACCGTAGTTTTCTGGCTGGCCCGGAGCCCAGGACTTGAACACCAGACTCTCCTCGTTATAAGACCAGCGCCAGCTGTTGATGTCATTGTACAGTCCGATCCAGGCAAAGCCAGAAAATAATTTTTCATCTGCTGCTTCTTGCAGACGCGTCCAGTTTTCATTACTCTGAACGGTGGCCAGGTCAATATGGTGCGTCCTGCAGTAATTCTGTGCATTTTCCCATGTCATAGATTACTTGATCAGAATATACTCTTGTTGTATACACAGAGTTAATGAAAGCAGTCCTGCAAGATAATACAGTCATCTTATTATTTTTCCTTCTTGAAGATTAGAGTCTTAAGTTAGCTGGCTTTATTGGTCCCAGTCATCTTGCTTTTATTCTGACACTTGCAGTTTGTGTGCTCATTGTTGGACAAGAGCTTGTCAAGTGACTTTGTCTTTGCATGTTTTGATAAATTATAGTCACTATAGCATTTCTGTCATAAAGCAGTGCTCAAATATCAGATAAGCTATTGATTTAAATATAGTTTGGATGAGATTAAATAAGGATTGATTTTGATATTGTTCTTCAACAATTAAAGTGCATTGACAGTAGGGCTGTCAAAAAATTCGAATTTAAAATAAAAATCCAAAAATACACATTTTAGGTGTGCATCAGGCAGCCTTATCAGTGGCGCACGAAATGTGATAACAATGTA
>NW_015521645.1:0-1955 GCF_001515645.1 Sinocyclocheilus grahami | reverse complement strand
GCTCAAAATCTGCTTTAAAACAGTGAAAATGTTCAATGTTTTAAAGCAGATTTTGACATGAGATTTTGATTAAGGATACAGTTGCCCTCAAAGCATACAAATTTCATTTAAATGACAAACTTGGTGGCAAATAATAGATCCTCATCTGTAATACCCATAGGCTCAGCTTTGATACGCTGAAATTTACTCAGGAGTTGGCTCCGACCCATCACTTTTTAGACTGTTCTCCTCATCACTATCCACACCCGAGCGTCCAGCTGTACGACGTACGTTGACAGTGAAATCTCCCCGCCTGAAGACAATCAGAAGTTATATAAAACACTTAACATGTGGCATACAAATTTAAACAAGCGTTTCAGACAGATTTGTCAGTAATTTCTCATTTTAAAACCAACATTTGTGGAAGAATACAGTACCATGACTATAACACAGCAGCAGAGTACGCACCTGAGTTTGTTCTTTAGGGTGCTGATCTCTCGGTTCATAAGATTAGCAGACTCTGTGGCATCATCCAGCTCTCTCTGCAGCTTCCTGCGGGAGGCGTTAGCTCGAGCCGCTTCCTCCTCAGTCTCCTCTAGCTGCCTCTTCAACTGCTTCATACGAGTGTTCAGCTTCTCAATCTGACAAAGAGGAAGATTTCATTATTAATGGCATTCAAAATACGGAGTTATAACGATACTTACATTTCAGCTGTCCACCATTAAGAGTAAAACTTTGTGACTATTAAATAGGAACAGTAACTAGTAATAAAGACAGTAACAAAAGAGGCCTTGAATTTAAATGAGCTGTAGGAGGTGGTACAAGTGGATCAAATCACCTTTGATTGAGAATGTATAAAGATCAAATTAAGACTCTGCCTTGGCTTTGCAGTAGTTTGAACAAGCTTACTGTATTAAATTAATTGCACAACCTACCTCATTTTTTAATTGTTCTGCATTGCGTCTCTCATCGTCAACCTGCAGCGAGTTCTCTTTGAGTTTCTTCTCCATACGCCGCACCTGTTTAGTGGACTGCTGCCTCTCCCTGACAAGAAGTAAATGAAGTTTGGTTTAGAGACGCAAAAGTAAATCAATGACAGTCAATGAGGAAAGCTGCATCATGTTAAAATACTATAAAATAAAGACCTTACAACACAAGCTGACAACTGAAATGCTTTTTGAGGTGTAATTATACGGTGCAAGTCCATAATGATATCTGTATATTATGCCGGTATCGGTGTGGGTTTGAAAGTTGCTGCCAATAACAAACCATCCATCATCACTCACTTCATCTCAATATCCAACTGCTCTTCGAGCTGTGGGATCTTGGCCTCCAGAGCAGCAATAGTGGACTTGTACTTGCTCTTCACAGTTGCCTCTAAATCCTGAAGCTTCTGCTTTAGGTCCTTGTTCTGACGGTCCAGCTGAGAGCGCAAACCCTCCAGACGCTGGCTATTACCACGCTCTGCAGACAACTCCACTGTAACCTGCTCAGCCTGATGTTAAACCAAAATAAAGCCACAGAGAATCATGATGAAAACCATTTGAAGTGTTCCCAAATATCAGCTGTCATCTCATGAAGCTCTCGGTACTCTACCTGCAGTGTCGCTTTCTTCAGTCGATCATTGACCAGTTCCACATTGAGATGTTCCTCCTCAAGTTCCTCCTCAAGCTGAGCAATACGTGCCTCCAGTCTCCTCCTCTCATCGCTGCTCAGTGAGCTGACAGAGGTGGGAAGAAAAAAAACCCCCACCATTTAAACCACCCAACACTGTGAGATACCAAACACACTTCAATTTTATAGGACTAACTGTCTGATGCAGGATACGCTACCAGAAAATACATCACAATGACTGCAGGCAACTCACTTCTTGGCATTCTGGCTATTGATCTCATCCTGCAGTTCATCTCGTTCTTGTTGGATTTGTCTCTTTGCTCTGTCAGCAGCAGCCAGATCCTACAGAGACAAAAAAAAAA
>NW_015521644.1:0-1955 GCF_001515645.1 Sinocyclocheilus grahami | reverse complement strand
TACTTAAGTATTTTACTTTATATATAGCCTCAAAGATGCACTAGTCAAAGAAAACTAGAGTTAAGAGTACAGATGCTTATTAAAAATAAGTAGTGAAGTAGAGAGTAAAAGTTGCTAATATCTTTGTAAAACTACAGAGTATCCAAAAAGATACTAAAGTCCAGTAGCTAATTACATTTACTCAAAGACCTCACACCTCTGCCTGAATAAAACCAGTGTTGGTGTTGTTAACCAAGACTATTAAAAACACAAAATGCATTTTCCTTGACTGAAATAACCAAAAAAGAAAAGAAAAACTTCGATGAAACTAAGATCTAGTTCTAGATTAGAACTTTTAGAACTGTTGCATTGACGACTGACTGAAATTAAACAAGTTTGATAACTGAAGTTACTAAATAGAAATACCAAAAACGCACACAATTACTGAAACTTAAACTCAAAAGCGAATACAATTTTTTTATAATAAGGTATGTAATACTTAGGACTCGATGGTCGCTCGGGCTAGTTTTATATTGCAGGTACCACCAGATGGAGACATGCTTCAAGTGAACTCAATCAAGACTCAAGTGAATAATTCATGACTGACTGCATATTTTTTTATTTTTGCCATTTCAAATCTGACGTTCTTGCACTCTGTACACGGATGCTTTCTTCCTCTCGCACATTCTCCACTGCTCCCATATGGATTATTGCATCCGTGTCTAAGAAAGTCTTTGGTTTCCCACATTTCTCTCGTGGTGAGATTGGAATTGTGACATTCAATAATAACATAAGGCACTGGACTCGCACAAAACACCTGAAAGAAAGACTGCTGTAAGCACTTCATCGGTTCCTCTCGGCTGCACCCTGACCTTTACAAAACCCACTCAACCCATCCCGCAAGCACGCAAATATCATGAAGAAACCTCACACTATTTATAGAGCACATCTACTTTAAGCTGCACAGAAATACAAAAATAAATTTCCCTTTCAGTGGCTATGAAACTAAAATGCACAGAAAAGCTGAACACAAACACGCACAAAAAATCATTTCTGTTTCTCTATAAAAAATCTCGTTAAATCTGCCTGAAATGTTTTAGCTTTTGGATAACACTTGATGTAGTGAACCTAAGGTTCTAAAAAGCGGTGTCTTTGGTGGCAGCTGAAATGCTGATGTTGACTGTTTCTCAAGTTTTCAAAAGACATAAACAGACACTATTATACAACAATCAACCATCGCTCTTTCTCTTTGGTGAAGACGCTGAACAGACAGACGAAGCACCATCGGTTGAGGAAGTTCATGTCCGTCAATCCCAGCCAATGGTTCAATAAAAATTCTCTAAAAACACTGCATTGTTTTCGCAGGCAGATTTCCAGATTTTTAATACAAATACTCATATTCTGAATCAGCTGATCATCGAACAAGACAACACTGATCTGATGTTTGCTTCTGCAGCCATCAGCCGAATGTCTCTCATACAAAAAAAATATATAAACGTTGCATGTTTAATGAGGATGGCAGAGCTTGCCATTGCATGTTGAAATGTGAACGGTCCCGTGACAGTCCTGTGATGCTCCGTTAGGCTTCCTGCGGGACGCGACCGTTGCTGTGTCCGTTGGCCAGCGGCTGGTTTAGCGCTTGATTCTCAACAGGCGTATGTCCGTTTGCTTTTCCCGTGGCCTTCATCTGAAGCAGCTGTCTGCGGTGGTAGAACAAGTATCCCGGCAACAGGAAACCGGCCAATGAGAGGATCAGAAGCCCCACGTTGATCTGATCGGATTGAAAGGAAATACATTTACCATCTAAATTGCATGTAGAGATGAAACGATATGAAATGTGCATATCACGACTATAGTGACCAAAATGTGACCCTGGAGCACAAAACCAGTCATAATGGTCAATTTTTTGAAAGCTGAATAAATAAGCTGATCATTGATGTATGGTTTGTTAGGATAGGACAATATTTGATCGAGAT
>NW_015521643.1:0-1958 GCF_001515645.1 Sinocyclocheilus grahami | reverse complement strand
AGCTATGAGAATACATTGTGAGCGCAAAGAAAACAAAAATATCCAAATTTTTTCAACAATTCTTCTCCACGAGTTACGTCTTCCGCCATTTTGGAGAGTTCCCAAGAGCGTAATCGACGTAATCAGTGTTGTTTACGTTCGGGGGAGAAAGCGCGCGCATGAACATAATCTGCGTAATCAGCATTGTTGTTGCTTAGGGGAAAGCATGAGTATGCATTGTGATACTCTCTAAAATGACGGAAAACGTAATTCGGGGGAGTTATTTGAATACACGTATTTGGTTTGGGCAACACAAGGTGTCACTGTGGCCTCAAAGCTTACAACTCGCCTACTCTGGCTCGATTACTATTCCTGAGGTAAAACACAACCTCATCATTACCCTACGGACAAAGAAATTTAGAAATAAATAAATGTAGAAATTAATAAATTAATAAATTAATAAATGTGGAAATAAAAGAAAAAAATGTGGAAAAAATATACATAAGGAAATAAAAGTATAAATAATTATTTATTTTTTATTTTTTTATTTCTATATTTCTTTATATATTTTTACATTTTTACATTTCTTTGTATATTTATTTATAAATGTATTTATTTATAATTTTGTCAGGTTTGGCATTCCATAGATCGTAGGCTATCTTTGGTCGCAAGACCGTGACAACAGCCGTCTTTGAACCTGTATGACACAGGACCACTGTTTAGGAGCCACGATCACAGAAGTCACCACGATTGTTTCACGATGCCAATCTTTCATCTGGGACAGCTGAAAATCATGCAGTGTGTAGAAGGCTTTATGCGATCTTGAGTCCTTGAGTACTCGTTCTACATCAGGGGGGTCAAACTCAGTTCCTGGAGCAGCAGCCCTGCAGAGTTAGTTCCAGTCCTGCTCCAACACACAAACCACGTAGGACTTGGTTCAGATGCGTTTGATTAGGGTTGAATCTAAACTCTGCAGGGCTCTGTCACTCCTGATATACATTATCATCAAAGTAAAATTTCAGGACTCATGAACACAAGTGCTGAGAGCGCATGAAAGTAGCCGGATGTGTTCTTGATATGGAGGATTCATCACTCTTGATTTGTTGGCTTTGCATCTGCTGTTGCTGCTCCGATGGACCGATACAGAGGAGCAGAAGATTACCCCTAACCTGACCCTCAGTCACTGTGTTAATCACGAGTTAGAGCTTACGCTCCATGATGCTGTGCAATATATTACAGAGGACAGTCATTTTCAGATGTTCATTGACTCTCTGTCCTCATTTTTCTCTCAAAGCCCCAAAAACATGCGAAAGCTGGAGTCTGCAGCTTCTGACTGTGTGCTCACAGAACAGGAAGAGTTTTTGACGTGCGCTGGCTGTCCTCGTCCTGCACATCTGTCACATTCCTGCTAAAACGAGTGTTTTTGTGGTGGAGATATGGATGACCCGGCAGGACTTACTCCGTTTTCTTCAGAAGAGAGACGCCACAGCTCTCAGAGCTGATTCTGACAACACTGCCATCTATGAGACAAGATCTTGGAAGTTTCCACACGTTCAAGGCAGCAAATGTGTCTCAACCAAGTGACAAAGACCATCAGGCCATCTGATGAAGACGAGAGGATCCTATATAGGGATGACAAACTTCTTACGATACTCAAGACTCCTGCATTCAGTCCCACGCTCCTCAAGGAATTCCATGAATTTATGAAAGTGCTCACTACTGTCTCCACACTTCCATGAGTGAACATATAAAGGCCTTTTATTTGCTGTATTTCTGCAAATGATTATGATAATAGTGGTTATGGAATCATCATATTCCATATGAAGTTTTACGGTGATGTTTTACATCAATTCAAGAGTCGAGACTTTCTTACGATGCTGAGATGGTTGACAGCCATTCTACACTTTCGTAACTAAAATAGTGTGTTAATTATTGCAGTTGTAGGGTTTCAGAGCTGTGATCTCACTGATCTCAACATG